>NW_026060404.1:0-59156 GCF_024139225.1 Suncus etruscus
GGGATGCTAGAACAAGTCCAACAATCCAATTGACTTGGTTCTTACATAACCATTAAATGGAGGAACACTTCTACAAACTTCCTTATTTAACAAATAACAAAGGGAAGGAAAGATGGAGAAGGACTCCTTCACCAAAATACCTTATTGAACAGTTCACAAAGAGGAGAAAAGATAAAGAGTGGGGAAAATAAAAAATCTAGCTTAAGACAGTGGACTCAATTGTCACCGTTTATAGGAACTAATCAGAAACCTAGTATGGTAGCAACCACAGTTACACAATAAAAGAAGAAAGAAACCAAGAGGCCGTTGAGAGCAAACAAGTAAGTAAAGAGTATTGGCCTCTTCCCAGACTGAGAGTCCATCCTCTCATTTTTATTTTGAAAATATATGGTACCCCCACCCGAAATGGTCTCTTCCCAAACTAAAAGTCCATCCTCCCATTTTATTTTAAATATATATGGTATGCGCAGGGGCACTGGCCCCACGCGGTTTTTGAAATGGAGACCAATGAGAAAAAAAATTACCAGTGAATGTAATGACGTAATGTCTCAACATACACCAGTGCTGCATCGGCCCACCATCCACCCCATGTGTCCCCCACTTACTGTCGGGAGAAAGGGGGAAAGCCTGAGGACCGCGATAGAGTCCACCTGGGCTGTCACCAGTGAAGACATGGAGTAGGGGAGAAAATAGGGGAATGGCTAGAGGCCTGTCAAGCATCCCAGTACCCCCAAGCTAGGGAAAATGCCTGCGGTCTGGGGTGTCCCCTAACCCCATACCTGGGAAGATCCAGCCTCCATGATCAAAGCACCAGAAGCCAGCTATCTGCCCAGCCCCTCCCTCTGCTCCTCCTCCTCCCTAGAGTAGGGAAGAGGGGGAAAGCCTGGAGGCCCCTAATAGAGTCCACCTGGAACCCACAGCAGGCCACCCGAAGTGGCACTGAGGCCGGGCCTAGAGTTCAGGGGGAAATTGGGAAACGGCTGGAGGCCTGCCAAGCCTCCCAGCACCCCTCAAGCTAGGAAAAATGCCTGCGGTCTGGGGTGTCCCCTAACCCCATACCTGGGAAGAGCTGGCCTCCATGATCAAAAACACCAGAAGCCAGCTATCTGCCCGGCCCTTCCCTCTAGGCCGGGCCTAGAGTCCAGAGGGAAATAGGGGAATGGCTGGAGGCCTGCCAAGTCTTCCAGCACCCCACAAGCTAGGGAAAATGCCTGCGGTCTGGGGTGTCCCCTAACCCCATACGTGGGAAGATCCGGCCCCCATGATCAAAGCACCAGAAGCCAGCTATCTGCCCGGCCCCTCCCTCTGCTCCTCCTCCTCCCTAGAGTAGGGAAGAGGGGGAAAGCCTGGAGGCCCCTAATAGAGTCCACCTGGAACCCACAGCAGGCCACCCGAAGTGGCACTGAGGCCGGGCCTAGAGTTCAGGGGGAAATTGGGGAACGGCTGGAGGCCTGCCAAGCTTCCCAGCATCCCTCAAGCTAGGGAAAAATGCCTGCGGTCTGGGGTGTCCCCTAACCCCATACCTGGGAAGATCCAGCCTCCATGATCAAAGCACCAGAAGCCAGCTATCTGCCCGGCCCCTCCCTCTGCTCCTCCTCCTCCCTAGAGTAGGGAAGAGGGGGAAAGCCTGGAGGCCCCTAATAGAGTCCACCTGGAACCCACAGCAGGCCACCCGAAGTGGCACTGAGGCTGGGCCTAGAGTTCAGTGGGAAATTGAGGAACGGCTGGAGGCCTGCCAAGCCTCCCAGCACCCCTCAAGCTAGGAAAAATGCCTGCGGTCTGGGGTGTCCCCTAACCCCATACCTGGGAAGAGCTGGCCTCCATGATCAAAAACACCAGAAGCCAGCTATCTGCCCGGCCCTTCCCTCTAGGCCGGGCCTAGAGTCCAGAGGGAAATAGGGGAATGGCTGGAGGCCTGCCAAGTCTTCCAGCACCCCACAAGCTAGGGAAAATGCCTGCGGTCTGGTGTGTCCCCTAACCCCATACGTGGGAAGATCCGGCCCCCATGATCAAAGCACCAGAAGCCAGCTATCTGCCCGGCCCCTCCCTCTGCTCCTCCTCCTCCCTAGAGTAGGGAAGAGGGGGAAAGCCTGGAGGCCCCTAATAGAGTCCACCTGGAACCCACAGCAGGCCACCCGAAGTGGCACTGAGGCCGGGCCTAGAGTTCAGGGGGAAATTGGGGAACGGCTGGAGGCCTGCCAAGCTTCCCAGCATCCCTCAAGCTAGGGAAAAATGCCTGCGGTCTGGGGTGTCCCCTAACCCCATACCTGGGAAGATCCAGCCTCCATGATCAAAGCACCAGAAGCCAGCTATCTGCCCGGCCCCTCCCTCTGCTCCTCCTCCTCCCTAGAGTAGGGAAGAGGGGGAAAGCCTGGAGGCCCCTAATAGAGTCCACCTGGAACCCACAGCAGGCCACCCGAAGTGGCACTGAGGCCGGGCCTAGAGTTCAGGGGGAAATTGGGAAACGGCTGGAGGCCTGCCAAGCCTCCCAGCACCCCTCAAGCTAGGAAAAATGCCTGCGGTCTGGGGTGTCCCCTAACCCCATACCTGGGAAGAGCTGGCCTCCATGATCAAAACACCAGAAGCCAGCTATCTGCCCGGCCCTTCCCTCTAGGCCGGGCCTAGAGTCCAGAGGGAAATAGGGGAATGGCTGGAGGCCTGCCAAGCCTTCCAGCACCCCACAAGCTAGGGAAAATGCCTGCAATCTGGGGTATCCCCTAATCCCATACCTGAGAAGAGCCGGCCTCCAGGATCAAAGGTTTGGTGCTTATTTTTTGTCTATTCTATGATGTTGTTTGACATACAGGAGCATTTACATGTGGTCAATTAATGAATAAGAATATCATAGTATTCTCAAGAAGGGGGAAGTATTATCTCTTACTATGCATACCTATCTGAAAAGGTTCAGGTAAAGAGTATGGAAGGGATTAAATATTCCTGACCTTTCTCTCAAAGGTAAATCACTTTAGTGATTTTATTTCTTTCCAATTTAATTTGATCTATTATTAAGTATATTTTATGATATCCCTTTACATCAGGGCATATGAAAGACATAACAAAAAAATTAAAAAAAATTCTTTCTTGTGGTGACATTAATTGATATTCTTACAGCCCAGTTATGCTGACAAGGGCTGGCAAGTGTCAATTTTCTCCTCCCAGTGCTTTTGGGGACCAAAAACATTTCCCCCAGCTGATAGCAGGAAAGAATGAATTCCAGGCTGATGACTAGAGAGACACTTTATTACCTTTCATCAACACTTATATAGGGCAAGAGGATCTGGGATACTTGAAGGATAATAGAACACAGAAGAATAGTCTGGTGGTAGGTGAGGTATCATGAAGATGATAAGCATGAACCTGGAAGCAACACAGTGTTGATTATAGGTATTATTTCCTTTAAGCAGAGCTCTCTGTGAGGGAGGAGGAATGGCCCAAAGTCAAGCTTGATTAAGAATCACTAATAAGGGCACTGATGATATTACTAATAAAGGAGGAGGAATACTGTGCTATTTTGGGGGAATAGAAATTACATTTATCTGAATTTAAGCCTAGTTTCAGAGTAGTCCATTTGTGTGGGTTGTTTTCCTTTTTTAATTACTGGACAGATCTAAAGACACTGTTGTCATTTGAGAAGTATTCAGGATTATTATCTTTAATGTTTGGAGTTTATCATTAATGAGTAAAGCTGTGTAAAAGCAACAGAAGACATTCTGTTGTGAAATTTTGTGCTTGATCTAGTCTTTCTTTGAGTTCTATGAACATTTCCGCTGTACTCTGGCTCCAGCCACTGTATTCTGGGTTCAAACAACAGGGAGGCTCAGCTAAGGAGATTTCTGTCCTGTAGCTTCTAGGAGTACTGAAACTAGTCATCATTTCCTCAAGATTGTGTCTGTTATTCTTACATGTTTTGTATCGATACTCTTTTTTCCCCCTCCTTTTTGGTTTGAGTCACACCAGGTAGCACTAAGGCATTACCCTTGACTATGCACTCAGGAATTACTCCTGGCAGATTCAGGGACCTATTGGGATGCTGGCAATCGAACCCTGGTAAACCACGTGCAAGGCAAAGGCTCTATCTGCTGTGTATCTTCCAGCCCCTTATATCAGATTTTTAAGCCAGTCCATGGTGTGGCAAAACTGATTTCATTTCAGCTGGCAGTATCTTTATTTATTAAAGAGGATAAGTTTGCTTGTCCTTAGACTCTTGAACGCAAACTTTTTATTCATTTAGTTTATTAGGACACTGTAATTTACAAATCTGATTATAGTTGAGTTTTCAGTATATGAAGGCCCAGCAACAGTCCCATCACCAATGTGTATATGTTTGATTCTTTAAAAACCATTTTTGGGGCCACAACTAGCAATACTTGGGGGGTTATTCCTGGCTCTGTACTCAAGAATTATTTGAGTGTAATTCCTGGGTGTGGCCCTCAGGACAGGCAGGAAAATGAACAAACAGAAGGTGACAGGGAGGCTTTGGATGTTTTGTGCTTGGGTCCCTACCTAGAACAGTGCTGTGGATCTCAGTGCCTAGAACAGTGTCTAAGGTGAGGATTTTGGGGGTTGGAGTGATGGTGCAATGGGAGGGACTTTGATATGATATAAGATTAAAGTTTTAAAAACTTTTGATGGTGTTTGTGGGGACCATATGGGATACTAGAGATTAAACCTGGGACAGCACATGCAAGGCAATTACCCTTCCCTATACTGTCATTATAGCCCCAGTTTAATCTTTTTGAAAAAAAAAATGTATGAAGGGAGATTTGTGTCACACTTGGCAGTACTATGGGCTTGCTCCTGGCTCTGAACTCAAGGATCCCTCCTGATAGATCTCAGGGGACTGGGGATTAAACCTGTGTCTGTTGCTTGGAAGGTAACATCTCTCAGACTCAGCATTGTCTTTTGTTTATTTGTTTGTTTGTTTGGGCCAAACCTGGAGGTGCTCAGGAGTTATTCCTGGCAGGCTAGGGGACCATATGGGATGCCAGGATTAAACCTAGTTTGGTCATGTAAATATTTTTTGCAACACCTGGTGATGCTCAGATTACTACTGGCTCTGCACTCAGGGATAGATACTGCTAATACTGAGGGACCCAATGGGATGCTAGGAATCAAACCTGGATCAGGGTTTGATGCATGCAAGGCAAAGGTCCTCCCTGCTGTGCTGTCGCTACAGCCCCTAGGATTTTTTGTTTATGATGCTGTTTTAGATTATGTGATTATATCTCTGTTTTGAGATTCCTGACTAAGAAGAATCCCAGTTAGACGATTTGGAGAAAACTTTCACCAATATAATTTGTTGACTCAAAACATTATTTAAAATACTTTTTTTGTGGTTTTTGGACCACATCCGGTGATGCTCAGGGATTACTCCTGGCTATGTGCTCAGAAATAGCTCCTGGCTTGGGGGATCATATGAGACATCAGGAATTGAACCTGGCTTGGGGGACCATATGAGACATCAGGAATTGAACCTGGCTTGGGGGACCATATGAGACATCAGGAATTGAACCGAGTCCCATCCTGAGTCAGCCACATGCAAGGCAAAAATGCCCTACTGTTGAGCTATGGCTCTGGCCTCCATTATTAAGAATTTTTTAAATTTTTTAATATTTTATTTTTAATTATGAGAACAAAAATGCAAAGAAAGAGGACAAGGTAAAGTTACAGTGGAAGGACAATCACCCATAACATAATTCTCAGAAGAAGTCCCCTTGCTGATATATTAACTTTGAACTTTCAGCCAAAGAACATTAAGATAAATAAAACAGAATCCATGTACAATTACTTTGTCCCTCAAGTCCCCAGATTGTAACACATTATAATATTTCTTAACAGCACACAAGGCAATCTAAAGCCATAAAACTTACGTAACTCCTTTAACATTAGAGGCATAGTATTTTTTACATTTCCATGTACATGCATATTAGCTTAAGTTAACCTCAAATTTTAAGTGGTTTTTTTTTTAAGATTTAGAGTCAAAGGAGCACAGTAAAAACGGTGTTAGAGTGGCAATTGTTGTTTGCATAGGCCCACCAAAATATGAGGGGAATGGAAAGGAATAACCTTGGCCTAAATAAAAGAGACCCGACCCCTGAAGTTTCCTGGCATAAGACCAACTCTAGGCTCCAGTCAAGCTAGATTGTCCAATCCAAGACATTGTCTGTAGTGCCAACACACTTTTATTTTTCACACAGTGTCTGTTGTTGGTATCATGTTTCTGTATTAAATATCCTGGAATCTGCATATCCTACATTGAAGTCAGGATGTGAAGTGTCCTCTTGTTTCACCTCACCATTAAAGGGCATTGCAGAGATCCCTGTCCTGTAAGCAGGTCATTGTTGTTGTTAAGTCTTCTCAGTGTTAAGGGAAGTCTCTTTTGAGCAGGTCGATGTCTGAGCAGTGGTAGGGTCTTCCGTGGTAGAGAATTGCTTCCAGGTGATGTTATAGACAAACCTGGATGTTTCATAGATGGCTTCCCTGGTTCAGGGGTGAATGGAAAATGCCCTTTCTTCTGAGGCCTATGCCAGGTCGTTATGTCAATGTTCAAGGTGTAAGGTCCCTTTGCACTACAAGATTTGTGTGTTCCAATCTCTATTAGATAGGATCTTATTTGTATATATAGTATTTTCCCATTTTAATGTGCCTATGCAAAAAAGGAGCAATGCCACATGGCGTTATTGGCACATATGGGGACCATAAGAACAAGTTCAACAATCCCCATGACATGGTTCAATCATAAGCATTAAACTGGGGGACTCTTTCAACAAAATAAAAGAGAAGATAAAAAGTGGTTAGAATCGTCACTGTATAAGAGAATATTTAGTAAGACTTATAGCTGTCAGAGAAAAAACAAAATATTCGAAAGAAATATGTGTCCATTTTATGTCTTTTGAAACAATTTGAGGTTGTCACACACAATGCACAGCTTTGGTCTGTGATTAGGATTGTGCAGTACTAAAGTTAAAAAGAGTAATGTGTGTTAGTGATGTTTGGGGTGGGTGAGAGAGTTAAGGAGTAAAAATGAGCTTTGTAGGGGTGTGGGAAAGGGAAGAATACAAAATGGACATTCTGGATACGCAAAACGAACATAAAAATAAGGGATACTCTTAATATATGCAGTGCGCGTGGGGGCACCAGCCCCTGAGCGGTTTTCCATATGTGGACTAGTCAGAAATTGCCAGTGACAAACTTAGCGCAACCGAGCAATCTCAGCACACCCCAAGTTAAGACCCACCATTTCTGACCTCCTGGGCTGGAACCCCAGAAGGCCTGGAGGCCGGGGGCATAAGAGGGGAAGGCTGGGGGCCTATCAAGGCTCCCAGTGCACCCAAGTTAGGGAGAAGGCCTTCCACATGGGGTCTCCCCAAACCCCATTCGGCTAGAGCTAGCCTCCAGCTCAAGGGAGGATGGATAGAGAGCATTATTAAGAATTTTTAAAGAGGAAACTATTATACTGAGTGATATGAGTCAAGAGGGAGAGAGACAGACACAATAGTCTCACTCTTCTGTGGGAATTAAGAAATATAAAAGATAGTATGGTAATAATATCCAGCAACAATAGAGATAAGGTTTGAAAGTACAAGACCATGTTTTGAAGCTTACCACTAAGATTGGTAAGTGCAATTAGGAAAATAACTACAACTGTCAGGACAAGGTAGTGAGTGATAGAAATAGAATGCCTACCTCCAAGACAGGCAGAGTTGATCAAGGAGGGAGATGGGGCATTGGTGGTGGGAAGGTTGCACTGGTGAAGGGATTTGAGATTCCTGACTAAGAAGAATCCCAGTTAGACGATTTCGGGAAATCTTTCACCAATATAATTTTTTGAATCAAAACATTATTTATAATACTTTTTTTGGGGGGCCACATCTGGTTACTCCTGGCTATGTGCTCAGAAATTGCTCCTGGCTTGGGGGACCATATAGGATGCCAGGGATTGAACCGAGTCCCATCCTGGGTCAGCCACATGCTGAAACCCAACTACAGACATGTTTGTAACCATAGTACTTAAATAAAGATATTAATAAACAAACAAAAAAAGCAACAACAACAAAAAGAAATGCACACTCTAAAGTCCTGAGCACAGTAACAGATTAAGTTCTGAGCACTACCAGGTGTATTACCCAACCCCATTCCCCAAAGAGTGGAGGGACAAATTTCTAACTCTAAAATAAATATTGATAAACTATTACCTGGGTAACAGTACATTAAAACTCGACTATAATAGTCATATATCATTTTATTTTCATATTGCTTGTAGATAAAATGCTGCAACCTTAAAGCTACAATACATAGTTGGGTTGCTGGCTTAGAAATGACTTACAAAGGTTACAATATTTAATGTTTTCACCATTTACATAAAGGTTCACTGATCAAGGAGACATATATATATATATATATTTTAGTCAATTCAAAGACAATATAGTGTACTTGAATTTATATATATATATGTATTTTATATATATATTATATATATATATATAATTGACTAAAACCTGTTTTGAACTGTTCTCAAGCTTTATGTTACTACAGAGACAGTACAAAAATACATATAATAGAACAGTTCTTTGGGAAAAATACTTTTACAGGAAAAGAACTTTTACCTTTTAAAATGTATTCTATATTTAGCAGAAATGATGCCAATGAAGCTATTTTTCTCTTACACTAATTTTAGTCATTATTGTAAATTCTAAAAATTAAAGATAATAAATCTACATACTACCTAATGACATCAATGACTTTGTATCTATTCAGTGATTTTAAAAAAGCATACACAAATGGACTAGACTAAAATCAGACTTGTAACTCAGTAAATATAATTTATACTCACCACCACACCAAAAAATAATACATAATATTCCTCCTTTATTATAAATATATTTACATATTTAAATATCACTATTCTGCTTGCCTGAATTTTAGTACTAGTGTTAGTAGTAGTAGTAGTAGTAGTAGTAGTAGTAGTAGTAGTAGTAGTAGTCATAGTAGTAGTAGTAGTAATTTACTTGTAACAGGCTAACGTTATGAGGTATTTCTCAAAGGTTTCTTAGGATCATCTCCACTTTGAGTAGTATTTCACAGGGCTTTAATAGATTCACTGTTATGGCTTTTACACATGTTATCCTCCAATCCTATTCATAGCTTAAAATGACCTAAGCTTGATGTTTTGTTTTTAGGTCACTTGAGTATTCCATAAGGCAAACTTATTCTTATACTTTTAATTTTTTTCTTTTTTCAGAACATTTACTTTCATATTACTTTATACTTATTTAATAAATAAAATTCCCACCCCTGCTTCTCTTTCTTCTCTTTTCCTTCTTCCTCTTTCTCACAACACATACACATAGTTTATTGTCCTGTGACAACTAGAAAACCCCTAATTTTCCACCAACCAGTTTTATGTATAGCATGTCCTTTGAGTTTCCACTTCCATGTCACCTTAATTTTAATTATACCATTGCTATGACAACTAAACAGTATCTTTGGTGTCAATGTACATTAGTATATGAAACTTTGGTAATTATATTTTCAATCAAATGACCTTCCAGTTGCTTCTTTCTTTATGTGCCTTAAAATGATTCTATGTCCTGAGTCCAATGAAAGTTAATTAAATTTCTTAGACACAGTCCTATAAAATAAAAGCCAAGAACATTATTATTACTATTATTTGACTTGAAAAAATACAATCAAGCCCACAATGCAATCACCATGTCTACATTTAAAACAGAGAGTTGCACTGCTCTATCTGCTCCATACATGCATTCTATTCCAGTAAGAGATGCACAAAAGGCCATGAATAACTTTGAGTGCACTGGACACACTGCTGTAAGGTGGCAATCTTGAGAGGAGAGGGAGGCCAAGTACCTGCCCTGCCAAAGCCATTTTTGCTGCACCCATCACCCACAATTGTCACTTCACCAATGGTCCTGTTTTACCTCCCCTCTACAGCTTTCTGCAGAGACACTAGTATTTTTCTGGTGCCAGTATTTGGTCTGACATTAACAGGAATTATTTTGAGTGAGTGTGGGCAGATTCTCATATTTCTGGAAAACATGGCAGCTGAAACATGTCTCACAATAACGACAGTATTAGCAATAGTGCTTGGAGTTCCTAGAGTGTGAAGATACATTAACAGTTGTGTAACAACCCTATTTTGGATAATTCTGTCATTCCCATAGGAACACACCAATTTAGAGTCCAAATATGTAGCTGAAGCCATCTAATGAAGCCATCTAACCCTTTCTGACAATAACTTTTTTTTAATATAATTTTTATTTTGATCATAGTGGCTTACATATTGTTGACAATAATATTTTAGGTACATATTTACATAAAATCAGGGGGGCTTCCCATCCCCAAATTGTCCTCCCTCCCCCTCCGTTTTTGTCCTACTTCCCATTTCCTCTTCCCTCACCCTCAGGGCGGCTAGAATATGTGGTCCCCTCTGTATCTAACCTACTACTTAGTAGTCTTGCATCAGTTTGGTCTTGGTGCGTCCCTTATTTCCCCCTGTAAGTGGGGGCAGGGCTAGCTAGTTTAAGTTGCGTGGTTTTGCCTGAAAAAGAGAAGATAAATAAACTGGGGTAAGGGTCTAATACCCCGAAAATGGGCAGAATCCTTCTAGAGGTTCTCAACATCGATTTGGGAAGTGAATGAGAACAAGAAGGTGAAACACTCCACCAGTACCAAATGAAGTGTCAAATATCTAGTGAGGACTCCGGTTATATCGATAGGCACCACAAAAAACAGATTAAAACAAACAAGCAAACAAAAACAAAAAAACAAAAACAAACAAACAAAAAAAACACGCCATGGTCTTGAAATAAGAAACATGGCGTAGCACAAAACGAAAGAAGAGAAAGGAAGAGAGAAAAAAAATAAGAATAATTGGGGACAACAATTTCAATAATCACATCCAAACAGACAATAACTTAATGACCTCTTTGCAAGATACAGTAATTTTCACAAATTTTAATGTTACTGATCTTTTTGTTTTGTTTTAGTTTTTTTGGGGGGGATACCACACCAGTTGATTCTCAGGGGTTATTCCTGGCTATGAGCTCAGAAATTGCTGCTGGCTTGGGGGGACCACATGGGATGCCATGGGAACGAACCACAGTCTGTCCTAAGCTAATGCTTGCAAGGCAGAAGCCTTACCTCTAGTGCCACCACTCTGGCTCCTTGTTACTGATCTTTTATTTCTTCTTCTTTTCTTTCTTTTTTCTTTTCTTTAATAATTTAGATTTCACTTACCTGGAAACAAATGTATTATAATTAACTTTATCAACTATGTGATACAAATTCTTTAAATAAAGTAAATTATATTTAAAAACCATAATCAAATATTTCCTATAGAAAATCTACTAGAAAAAAATTCAATGTTATAATAATCAAAATAATTAATTAGCATTAATAATAGCATTAATACTGTAATAATGAAATTTATTTTATATTCTTTTTTGTTTTTTGGTTGGTTTGTTTTTTTGTTTTTTGTTTTTTTTTTTTTTGGTTTTGTTTTGTTTTTGGGCCAACCCAGTATAGCTCAGGGGTTACTTCTGGCTCTGCGTTCAGAAATCACTCATGGCAGGCATGGGGGACCTTATGAGATGCTGGGATTTAAACCACCGACTGTCCTGGATCAGCTGCATGCAAGGCTGATCTTTGGCCCCCTTATTTTATATTCTTATCAGAAGAAATATTTGAACTCTTAAATAATCACTCCAAGATCAAACATAAAACACCTCTTTTCATTTAGAAAAAGAGGTGTTATTTTGTCAGAGAGGTAAATATAAGAATATTAAATGTTGTCTTTTGATCAGAGATATGTCTTTAATCAGACTAAAAAACTTTTTATTAGTATTCAACAAATCTTTCTACCTGCGAAAGGCTTTATATTTCTAAGATGATTTGGAAATGCTGTGTCATTAAAGATAAAAAAAATTAGACACTAAAAGAAGTGACAAAAATACTTATTGTACTGTTATTTAAATTTTATTACTAAGTTAAAAATAAGATAATGACATGACAATAAATAGCTTGTTTAGTTTCTATAAGCCTCAGTTGCCTAATTTCTTAAATTAAAATATTTTATTTATTTAGAGTCAAGTGGGGAAAATATTACTTTAAACCAATGAATAAGTTCTAAAAAATTAATAGGTAATGGGTCTGGAGCAATAGCACAGTTGGTAGTATATTTGTTTTGCACATGACTAACGTGGAACCCCAGCATTCTATATGGTCCCTTGAGCCTGCCAGGAGTAATTTGAGTGCAGAGCCAGGAGTAATCCCTGATCTCAGCAGGGTGTGACAGAAAAACAAAAACACTTGATAAGTAAAAAGAGATAATGGTAAAATAAAGGCTCACAATGATTATTTGTTTTATAAACTATTTGACCTTAATAATTGATATTACTTATTTCATAAACTAGATAAGGGAATTAAAATGGCTGAATGTAAATCACCTAGATCGGTTAATGTCACTTTTCATCATTGCATCAAAAAAATAGAATTTCCCCTTACCGGAAAACTTAATCAAATACTAAAATCTTTGCAAAGTTTATTTTTGTGTGTCTTTAAGTTTGTGGAATGCATTAAAATTTAAAACTTTTTCTAAGAGAAATTTCCCAAGAGAAGGTCACAGTGACCTCACAAGCCTTTTCCAATATTGTAACTGTCAGTCTGACCCCAAAATCCTAGTTGGTGCTATATTACATGGCTTTCCAATTCTCTCCAATGCCCTCTCTAAAATGGAATTAAACACACAAGTTTCTTGGAGAAGAATACATGGTTATAGCATCTCAAGCCTTTATTGAAATAGCCTTTTGAACATTTTTAATATGGGACCCTAAAGTTTTTATGTTTCCCAAGTGATATTTTATGGCAAAATCAGCATCAGCTGATTTAAAAGTATTAGTGATTTTTGTACAAATATCACATAAATTGACAGAAGGCAAAATATCATTATCAAAAACTACAAGGTTCCATTTTATCCAAGTCATCTGTATCCCTAGTTTCAGTTGTACAGACAGTCATGTAGAGATATTTAGTTCTTTAATTACACCATGATGGCCAGTTTTGTAGGAGAGATAACAATTGCATCTTCTTTTAAAAAGAAGTATATCTAAAAAAAAGAATAAATAAATAAAAAGAAGTATCACTAGTATATTAAGAAATTATGCTGAGTGAAATAATTCAGAGAGAGAGAGAAAGAAAAATGCAGAATGGTCTCACTCATCTATGGGTTTTAAGAAAAATAAAAGACATTCTTGCAATAATAATTTTCAGATACAAAAGAGAAAAGAGCTGGAAGTTCCAGCTCACCTCAGGAAGCTCACCACAAAGAGTGATGATTTTAGTTAGAGAAATAACTACATTTTGAACTGTCCTAATAATGAGAATGTATGAGGGAAATGGAAAGCCTGTCTAGAGTACAGGCGGGGGTCAGGTGGGGAGGAGGAAGATTTGGGACATTGGTGATGGGAATGTTGCACTGGTGATGGGTGATGTTCTTTACATGACTGAAACTCAAACACAATCATGTATGTAATCAAGGTGTTTAAATAAAATATAAAAAAAGAAATTGTGTATATAAGGAACTGTAAGCACAATGAAGATAATAAATTGTATGCTTATAAAATCAGATCCCATTCTCTGCTAAATGTTTATAGAGCCCTGGAGTGCGACTTAGATGTCTGAAATGCTTAACAACCAATGACTTATTTACTCAGAGAACGATTAAAAACACTTTGCTAATGACCTCAATCCCAAAGGATGGCCCAATGGACAATGTAAGTTCAACCTCTTGGGCAATTTTCTGTAGATTAATTTCTCTAACATAGATTTCAGACATAATTTAAAAATCCTACATGGTAGTTTCAAGTTCTATGTGTTGTTTTTTCTTTTTTTTTTGGCACAATAAATTTTTAATATAAATTTAAGCTATGTACATAACGTTGCTGATATTTTAAAATACATGTGCATCTGCGGAATTATACTAGCCATATTTAAAAGGGTCTTAGCAATCAGGAGGATGTATGGTATGCAGACAAGATAATGCAGAAAGGGCCATCATAAAATATAAATTCTTGCACAGCCTCCAAATATATGTACCACAACTGCAAATTGTAACTCTACACCTATTTCCTTAAAGAAGACTGATAGAGTCATTTTAAAAAGCAGGACTTTAGATTTGCTAATAAATGTGCCACAAACTGAGAAGTATAAGTCCATACATGATTTCCTTAAACACAACTGATGGAGTAATAATAAAATGAAACTTGCATTAAAATTTAAATTTACCTTTAAGTGAAAATGAGCAGTTTAAAAGCCTGGAACAGGTACACATAGAAATCAATAGTGGAAAAATAAACCAGCTGAAACCCTCATTTAATACCCAACCTGCTGAATGTATTTCTACATGAATGTTTTTTCAATGGTTTTCTATATTTCTCAGTGCCACCAAGTCAAAGGTTATTCTTAACATACCAAAGACAATGTCGTCATTATCATTTACCAATTATTTAGAAAAGTATTTTACATAGGCAATCATTTACATTTAAAAAGTATTTTACATAGGCATTATCATTTACCAATTATTTAGAAAAGTATTTTACATAGGCAATCATTTACATTTAAAAAGTATTTTACATAGGCATTATCATTTACCAATTATTTAGAAAAGTATTTTACATAGGCAATAATAGAATAATCTCTCCTACAATAAATCCATGTGAAATTTAGCAAACAAAAATTAAAAAGCAAATGCCTGTGCAACCTTTTACCTTTCACCTTCATATATTCAACCTTTACTTTCCATCTCAGAAAAAAATGTGTCTCTTCTATTGATGTCAGATCCCAATCACATAATCTAATTTATATATTAGTGAGGCTTTACCAGAGATCAGAATAGGAAAGAGAAAGAGAACCTCGATCCGCTGAGGTTAAGTGATTGAAAATGAATATTTATTATAGGAAAATTGTTGATGTACTTATGGAGGCTGAGCAGTACCACAATCTGTCTTAAGCAAGCTGTATACCAAAGAAAGCATTGGGTACAAATTCTACTCTATACATATTAAAAGCAAACTTAAGTCCCAGACCAAAGATGACACAGTCAGGAAGTGGAAAACAATTCAATTTTCCACAACCTTTTTTTAATTCAGACTATTCAGACTCTGAATGATAACCTATACTGTTGAAGGCATTCTGCTATATTCACTGCACCAAATCAAAAGTTAATCTATGGAAATACTTCTTGTAAGGACACACTAAATTTTAGTCAGTTATATAGGTACCTTGTTTCGATTAGGTTTAAGGTTAGTCAAGTTGTCAAATAAAACCATTGTCTATCTCTATGTTTTTATTGTGGTAATACAGTTTAAATAATTCTGTGTATGGGGTCCAATTCCACAACTTTTCAAAATATAGTACAGCAACAACAGCAAAGTACCAATATTCTTCATTCTTCAATTCTCTGATCCCACATCAATAATCACAGTGTGCAAAGTCAATCTGCAACTTTATATTTGCATTTGGTTTGCTTTTATTTCTCTGTGCCCACATAAAAAAGTTATTGTCATGCTTTCTACTGAGGACTTACTTTCTTTAGCCTGATAGCCTGATTGCTTTCTAGTTCCATTCATGCTGTTGTAAAAAACAAGATTTTCTCTTTCTGGCTGAGTACAATTTGTTGTGTACATTTGTCATATTTTCTTTATCCATGAAGCAGTCAATTAATTAATACATGGGTTGCTTCCATATTTTAGGTCTTATAAAATAAATAGGGCCACATCCTATGGGTGCACCCTTTAGGATTGGCGGGTTTGTGCATTTCAGAGAGATCCCAATGAGTGCAATTGCCATATCATATCTCAAATGGAAATTGCTAGTATTTTCACAAATCTCCATACTAGTTTCTATAAAAGTTAAGCCAATTTAGATTCCACCAACAGTTTATGAAAGTTCTTCCTTTTACTCCACACTCCCACAAGCAATTATTGTTTCTGCTCATTTTAACACTGCTCCAATCTCACAAATAACTCATTAGAGGCAGGTAATACTCTCAAACTCAGCAACAGAATTATAGTCAATATTGGGCTCTTTCTTTAGCAGTGTCACCTTGGGTACTAGTATAATTAGTTTTCTATATATACTAATTATACCACACCTTACTTTTTCTTCTCTCCAAAACTTTGGTCTATTATTTCCAATGTTTCAGCATTATAGTAATATTATATTATGTATCTATGACCATTATACTTCACCTACTTCACCTTGCAATAGAATTAATTTTGGACATAATTTTACCAATAAAATCTTCATTGATTGAACTTCCCACTTTAAAATCTTCAAGAGTCTAGAAAGATATCATTGGAATTGACACATTCTAGAAAATATCATTGGAAGTGAATCCTTAGTGTCTCTAGATCAGGGATGTTCAGTCCTTGTTCCAAGTGTACTATGATTTGAAAAAATTGAGTGTAAGCTTGAATAAAGAAAATCTGGAAAATAACTAGAAAAGTACCTGTCACCCAATAATGAGAGAGATAAAAATGAACATCTTGGAAACATCTAACTGATGTCTAAGCTGCTCTGGCAACTCCACTTCCTTCCCCTGATATATACAATTCACTTTTAAAGTTATACTGCATTGCTTGTATTTTTATTTTATAACTGGAATGTTAAGAATTACAGAAGTATCTCACACGAAATAAAGCTTTTATTTCTATGAAATACTCCCATGCTGTCTTGTCTTGATTATGATTATTTTCTAGGATAGTAAACTGAAGATTAGGAATAGCAAATAGTCCAGTGTGTATTGTTCTTCTAGAGAGCATAATCTTTTGATCTGCTTTTATTCTAAGACTTATCATTTTCCCCATTAAGTTTATTGAAATTCCTTATCATTTTTCCCTCTAATTTTGCCACATAAAAATGTATTTCTTCTCTCCTGTACTACAAATTCTTTGGAGGCAGAAGCAGGATACTGTGATTCTACAACAAATCAGACTGTACCCCCAAAGCAGGTGGTCTTTCTCTGAACAAGACAGACCATGTCAATAAACTGACAGTGAAGCTGGACACCAAGCCCCTGACCTCAAAGGAGAGACAGCAATTGAAATAGGCTTTAGCTTGCCATATATATCAAGAAGCACATGTTTTTTATTTATTGCTGGGTAAGATAGCCTTGGGTTAGAAGCAGCTATGTCATTTATAGGTTCCTGTATAGAATAAAAATGTAGATTCTCTTGTTTGAAATATATAAAGATTTTTTTCTTATTTACACTGTCTTTTTCTAGCTCCTTGTGTTTTTGTTATTGTTACTTAACATCACACACTCTTACTTGGGGGATATTTGCAGATTGAATGCAGACTGTACTGACCAGCAGACCCCAGTACAAATGGAAGTTATCAATGTCAGAGACTTGTGTCTTCTATTCTGCATGTTTTAC
Organism: Suncus etruscus; assembly: GCF_024139225.1. Lineage (NCBI taxonomy): Eukaryota > Metazoa > Chordata > Mammalia > Eulipotyphla > Soricidae > Suncus > Suncus etruscus. The sequence goes on from NW_026060404.1 coordinate 17,454, forward strand.
AAGATCATAATATGTGGGGCTGAAGAGATAGCATGGAGGTAGGGAGTTTTGCCTTTCATGCAGAAGGACCATGGTTTGAATCCCGGCATCCCATATGGTCCCAAGCCTACCAGGAGCGATTTCTGAGCGTAGAGCCAGGAGTAACCCTTGAGCGCTCCCAGGTGTGACCCCGAAACAAAAACAAACAAACAAAAAAAAACCCCAAACGAACAAAAAATATTATAATATATTTATTTTATGTAATATCTACTGCCAAACAAACAGAAATAGTAAGTTTTGCTTTTTAATCACAGTGTCAGTTAAATCAGTCAGTGAATTCCTCAGACGGTACAAAAGAAATTATTTTGGTACTTCTTTCACATTAGGAGACAAAACAACACGAAATGTCATCTACACAGGTTTTCACTTCAATTTAATCCTTTCATACAGTGAAGGGGCAGACTGCGAAGCCACCTCCTTCCTTTTTCCCTTCCCTTTGTCCCTATCTCCAGCAGGTAAGTGTTATTTTGCAAAGGAACAATGGGTCAATCTGAAAATTGCAAAATGTGTGGTAGGTAGCAGCTTCATCAATTTCAGGGCTGACAGTCAAATAAAAGGCAATGCTAAAAGATTTAAACAACACATGATTGTGATAATTAGGATCCTCCTGGACTTTAGGATTATCTTTGACTATAGCAGTCATATTCACTAACTTACACTGTCTTAGCAGCTCTAAGTGGTCCAAGATTAAGGGAACTATATTTAATTCTTGTCCTTCTTTGGTGCTCATCAAGCAGATCTGGAAGTATGAAACCAAGTTTTAGAAATGTGAAAGAAGCAGTGGCAATGTGACCCTGAACAATGATTGTTCATGCAATTAATAAAAGAATCAATAAATGAGATTCATTTTTATATACAGCAAACTAAACCTGCTATGTATTTCAAAAATATTTGCATTCAAAGGTGAATATTATTCATTCAAAATGAATAACTCAATGGCATACTATTTTTGTTACAAAGAAAGCTATGAGTTCAAACCTGGAACTTCAAAATTGCAATTCAGTTGGCACTGCCATTTCTTTCTTTCTTCTTTCTGAAGCAACAAAACATTTGACCTCTGGTGTCTTTCAACCAATTATGTTGAAACTCCACAAAGAAAGTGTGCAATGCCTGCTAAGGACCCCAACAAGTGTGCAGTCACCACTCAACAAAATAACAAACAAAATAACAAAGGGGAAGAAATTTTTCAATAATGTGAAAATTTTCCAAATACATTATAATATTCAAACTATTATGTACTTATAAATGCTCATGTTGTTTGAAAAATCTTGAATACCTCAAACTTGCATTCTTATTATTTTTCTCTCATACAGGTCATGCAGTGATCTCCTAAGATTATTTTAATTTTGGAGTAGAATTCATATTCAATTTCTCATAAATTATCATTACCATAATAAACAATAAAAATCAAATTCATCAACCTATCACAAAACTGAGCCCTTAGAAAATACCTTCTACAACAATGGCCCACAATAATCCCTTAGAGATTGTATATATGAGAGGAGGGCTGGAAGTTACAGCTCACCTCATGAATCTCACCACAAACAGGGATGAGTTTAGTTAGAGAAATAACTACATTGTGAACTATCCTAACAATGAGAATGTATGAGAAAAATAGAAAGCCTGTCTAGAGTACAGGCAGGGGTTGAGTCGGGAGGAGGGAGATTTGGGACATTGGTGATGGGTGGTGTTATTTACATGACTGAAACCCAAACACAATCATGTATGTAATCAAGGTGTTTAAATAAAATATTATTATAAAACAAAAAGAATACTCCTGGCAGTGCTCAGTGATCACTCCTGATAGGCTCAGGGAACCATAAAGAATGTGGGGACTGAACCTAGATTGGCCATGTGTAAGGCAAATGCCCAAACCCCTATACTATCACTCTAACCCATCGTGTGTTAATTGTAAATAAATGCTTCATTTCTCCCAACTTTGCTTAGAATCAGCAACCTCTACTTTCTTGACTCATCATCAAAGGATGCAGCTTATAATCAATGATTTTAATCAGGAAAAATAGTCATTGAACACTGATCATTTCATTCTCATATCCAATCCCATGCTTACACGTGGATGCTGTTATATCAGATCAGAGCAACTGTTTGCTTGAGAATCAAGGTCACTTTTCTCTAATACAAGGTTGGAGCTTTCAGAACTTTAATGACAACACCAGAGATTGACTAGGATAATCTCTTCATGGCATTATAGCTATGGAGAATATCTAATGTGGGTTACAAATTGAATGGCATTTTATCATAGCATCTGTAGATTGGAAACAACTATGTTTTTTTATGAATTGTTAATTAATAGAAGGACTTAAGCAAAAAAAAACTTGCAAACATTGTTACTCTTCTAAAGAGGCATCAAAACAAAAATGTATTTTAGGCACAGTGGTTTACAAAGGTGCTGATGCAGAGTTTCATGTATAAATAGTTGAACACCACTCTCCACCATTATCCTGGGGAAAGCACTCACAACCTCCTCTATAGTAAGTAGTAAGCTTCCTACTAAAGACTTGTTCTCAGATTCTATTGCCTTAGGGCTTTAGCTATTCTCCATTGTGTTGTTGTTGTTGTTTTATTCTGCATACAATAATAATTTTGTGTCTGTCCTTATGATAACTTAATTAAGCTTAATACTCTCTAGATACATTCCATAGCAACAAATTTCATGCCTTCATCTTTTCCGAAAGCCAAATTCCATGGTATACATGAACCCTAGTTTCTATGTTCAGTCCTCTGTTCTTTTTTTCTTTTTGGTTTTTGTTTGTTTGATTGTTTTATTTTTGGGCCACACCCAATAATGTTCAGGAGTTACTCCTGGCCATGCACTCAGAAATTGTTCCTGGCTTGGGAGACCATATGGAACTCCTGGGATTGAACCCAGATCCACCCTGGGTTCAAACGCCCTACTGGTGTGCTATTAGTCTAGCCCAAGTCATTTTGCCTTTGGGAATAGTACTACAATGAATATGAGTGCACATGGAAATTCACTTCCAGATTTTCTGAAAAGTGTCCATAATTTTTCAAAATAAATAGTCCAATTGACATTCCCACCAGCAGTAAATGAGGATACTTCCTTCCTCACCCCCCTTATCCATGACAATACTGAGTCTTCAGTCTCTCTGGTGTAAGGTAGCATTTTATGTGATTTGGATTTGCATTTTCTTGATGATAAGAGATGCAGATCATTTTTTCTTTCCTGAACAAAAGTTCAGGAAATGTCTGTTCATCTCTTCCCCATATTTTTTATGAGATAGATTTAATTAATTAATTAATTTACTTATCTATTTATTTAGGTTTTTGGGTCACACCCAGCAGCTCAGGTGTTACTCCTGGCTCTATGCTCAGAAATGTCCCCTGGAAGGCATGGGGGACCATATGGGATGCCGGGATTCGAACCACCATCCTTCTGCATGCAAGGCAAACACTCTACCTCCATGCTATCTCTCTGGCCCCAGATAGATTTTATTTTTCTTGTGAAGTTCTACCAGTGTCTTATATATATTGACCATCAACCTTTTGTTGAGTGATGGGGAAAAATCCCAGTCTGTTGTGTGCCTTTTTATTCTGGTTCTCATTTTCTTTGTTGTGTGGAATTTTAGATTTATGTAGTCCTATTCATTTATCTTTGCTTAAGTGGCATTTCCAATGCTTTAAATAATTGAAGATACCTCTAGATTCAATGTCATGAGGTCTTTTACTTATAGTTTCTTCAATATAATATATAGGCTTAGGACTGATGATGAGGTCTTTAACCATTTAGTTTTGACTTTTGTGCATGGTTTTAGAGAAGGGTCAGATTTATTTTTTCTTTTTCACATGTGACCAATTAGTTTTCCCAATCCATTTGTTAAAGAGATTTGCCTTGCTCCACTTCACTTTCCTTGCTCCTTTAGCAAATATTATTTGTCCATATATCTGAGGCTCTGTCTCTAAAAATCTCAACTCTATTCAACTGATAGGAGAGTCTATCATTATTCTAGTACCAGACTGTTTTGATTACCACAGCTTTATAATATAGTTTAAAGTTTGGTAACGAGAAGTCCTATCTTCTTTTATCTTAGGATTGCTTGGATATTTATGGTAGTTTGTTGCTCCACATAAATGTCAACCATTTTTGATATATTACTTTTAAAACTGTTATAGATATATTTATAAGAACTGACTTGAGTATTTTTAATGCTTGGGCAAGATTGACATTTTTACAATATATATTGTTCCAAACCATGAACAGGGAATATATTTCTTTTCCTGTCTTCCACTTTAATTTCTCTTAGGAATGATTTGTATTTCACCTTTATTAATCCTATTTTCTGGTACTTGATTTTCTGAAACAATGTTATGAATGGCATTTTCTCTCTCTCTCTCCCTCTCTCTCTTTAATTTGTTAATTTACATATAGAAAAGCTATTTCTTTCTCTGAGTGTTAAATTTGTAGCCTTCCACATTATAGTACAAGCCTATTGTTTTAAGGAGTTTTTTTTTAAAGTTACAATTTTCTAAATATAGCATTATATCATCTCTAAATAGTTTAAGTTAAATTTCTTTTCCAATTTGGATACCCTTAAAGTCTTTTTCTGCTTAATTTTATGACAAAGACTTGAAATAGTACATTAAATTTTAGTCAAACCATGTTTAATCTTGTATTGTGCCTTATATAAAATCAAAAGTTTTCAGCTTTTCAGCTCTGAAGCTGTGACATCTGTGACTACTTGATGTCACAGCTTCATCCACATATATGTCTTTGAGCTTCACTAGATTGAATAAATATCTTGTAATTCTAATTGGGATATTCTTTTTGTGGATATATGTGAATAACATATTTCCATATTAATAAATTTGATTCCCTAGTAAGATCATATATTTACTTATTAAAACAATAACAAAAATATAAAGTGGGTAATTTTTAAAAGTTCTTGTGTATATTATTACCCTAAGTATTAATTCTAAGATATAACTTAGAAGCTGGAGTGATAGCGCAGTAATAGGGTGTTTGTCTTGCACATGGCTGACCCAGCACGGACTGCGGTTCAAGCCCCTGGCATCCCATATGATCCCCTGAGCCAGGAGCTATTTCTGAGAGTAGAGCCAGGAATAACCCCTGAGCGTCACCAGTTTTGGCCCCAATATATATATATATATATATATATATATATATATATAATATTAAATATTTAATATTTAATATTAAATATATTTTATATTTAATATATGTAATATAATATATAAATTAAATACAAAGTATCAACTTTAAGAATAAAAATTAAATTATGTGGGCCCCGAGAGATAGCACAGCGGCGTTTGCCTTGCAAGCAGCTGATCCAGGACCTAAGGTGGTTTGTTCGAATCCCGGTGTCCCATATGGTCCCCCGTGCCTGCCAGGAGCTATTTCTAGCAGACAGCCAGGAGTAACCCCTGAGCACTGCCGGGTGTGGTCCAAAAACAAACAAACAAAAAAAATTAAACATGTATCTTATTCCCATCATCTATTCCACTATTTCTTGTGTTCCTATGGTATTCAAGAACAATGAATATTACCTATACTAATTACAAAAATAACAGTTATATACAGAAATTTATTATCCTTGTAATACAATTTTGATAACACAACATTTGTATACAACTTTTTCAATACATTCATCTAATAACTATGTAGAACCAGATCTTCTTATTACTAGTTTTTGTTTTATTGTTACCATGCTAGGTTTTTTTAAACAGGAACCTAGAAGCAATAATAGAAGTGATTTATCTTTTGATAAGAAAAAATAATTTCTATTCAAGTAGTCATTCCCAGATGTGTGTGAGCAAGAGAGGAGGAACTATTTCATGTAAATTATAGCACAAGACTAATTTTCCTACTGGTAATAATCAGAAATGAAGGTTGAAATAACAAACAGATGTTAGAATCATTTAGACATAATTTTTCTGAATTATTTTTCCCAACAGATGTTATAATAATGCTAAAATGATACAGTATATATCACTACAGAAAAGAAACACAATAATTTATTTATGTTCTTTAATGCTTTAGTTTTGCTCTTTACCTTCTCAGGAATTTTTTAATTACTTATATATTACATTTAAGTTGCTTACTAGTCTATCATGTACCAGCTAAAATGTTTTTCTTTCAATGTTGGTGAAAATGCGAGGCATATGAGTCTCCATTTAATTGTTTTTGTTGGCTAAGTTACTTGTTCACATTATCACTGAGAAAAAGATAATGCAATGCAATGCAATGCAATATAAGCAAAGAAAAATAATCACATTCAGATCTAATCATTCACAAGTAATAACTGTTATTAATTTATGCTATGTATTCCAGATTTCAAAACAGAATTACAAAGAAATGTTAGCTTTTCCTAAAGTATTAATTATTTTTCAAAATTACTCTTCCCAACTTAGCTAAAGTACAATTAGAAATAAAATTGTATATATTTAATATGTGATTAACATGTTTATGAGACTGTGAAATCATTACCAAAATAAAGTTAGTTAATACCCATCACCTCAAACTGCTGTTTTTGTGTGTGTGCATGTTAAAACAATTAAGTTTACTGCTTTAAGAGTTTTCAAGTATAGGATCTGGAAGAATAGCACAGCAGATAGGATACTTTCCTTGCATAGACTAGCTGGTTTGATCCCTCGTATCCCATATAATCCTGGGGCACAGCCAGAAATAATTCCTGGATGAACAGTGGGAGAATCCCTGAGCATTTATGAGTGTGGCCAAAATTATCTAAAAATTTATTTTCAAATACAGAATAGACTTTTTAATTTAGGTCACTATTTTACACATTAAATGTCTACTTAAGTAAAGAAATATCTTTTAGTATTATGCTAGATACAGTTATGTTAGAAATATCTAATATAACTATATTTAACTATTTACCAGCAATATACCATTTATTACCTTTAAATGTCATGTTGTGAATAAATTATGTTAATAATACACTAACTATATGGAATATAATGAGCTGTTCTTCTGATACTAGGTCTTCTCTCAGAGAGATTGTGAAGGTCTGCAACTTTATTTGGGAAGTTTTGATTTTTGATTGTTCTTTATTTGAAGAGCTCTAATCTTTAGAGGTTCTCTAAAAGATATTTTTTCAAATAGCCATCTCTGTAGTCACTATTTTTAAATAATATATAACTATTGTGTTATGAAAGTTACATTTGCTCCCAAAAGTCAATAAAAATTAAAACTGTGAAGTAGATAATAATGTATCTCAACCCATCAGCAATAGGTGAGATTTAAAAAGAACATATTTTCTAATGGCACACTTTCAAAAATAAAAAATAACAATAAATCTTAACTTTTTAAAAATTATTTATTTTATTTACAAAGTTATTCATAGTTGAGTATTATATAGACAGTGTTTCAACACCAATCTCACCACCACTGTCAACCTTTCTCCACCAAAATTTCCTTCCCTTGCATTCTCCAACCTCCCTCCCCACAATAGCTCTTTTTTTTTTTTTTTTTTTGGTTTTTGGGTCACAACTGTCAGTGCTCAGGGGTTACTCCTGGCTCTACACTCAGAAATCGCTCCTGGCAGGCTCAGGGGATCATATATGGGATGCCAGAATTTGACCCACCGAACTTCTGCATGCAAGGCAGATGCTTTACCTCTCCATGCTGTCTCTCCAGCCCCCACAATAGCTCTTATCTTAAATCAGAATAGCTTTTACATAAAAACATGCAGTTCAGGATGCCTGCTGCATGATATATTCTTAAAATGTTATTTTTCTTATCCAATAAAAATATTTGAAATAATTTTGTTTCTTAACCACCTGCCTAAATTTTTTTTCTAAAAAAAATTTCAAAAGTACAACAAGCATTATGATTAACAATTAGTTCTAACTGCATATTCTTACATACAGCACAATTTAAAATATTAATGTAAAAATTTTTCAAAGCCTTCTTAAAAAATTGGACCAGAGCAATAGCCAGAGGGTCTGGAGCTTGCCTAATATGTTGCCTACCTGGGTTCAATCACTGGCATCCCATATGTTCTCCTGAACAACACCAGGAGTAAACCTGAATGTCAGCAGATGTGGCCCAAAAACAAAATAAACAAACAAAAAGTACTGCTAAAGTTTTATCATTTTAAGACCAGTTGAAATTTAAGTGATGGTATATTTCAAGTGTAAAATTTGCCTCACGCAATCTGCCTTCAGTAGAAGTCCTAGTCCTCTCTTGCTATCTCCCTACATAAAAATAAACAACAATTAATATAACCAGATTTAGATTTATCCCATGAAAAGACATGATTTCCAGTTAAATTAAAAAAATTTAAATCAAAATTAAAAATTGTAATCTAATTATGACAGCATGGGGGTATAATTATAATTAAAATAAAATATCAAACCTAATCACAAAATAAAATACAACTGGGATACTGAATTTTATCCAGCAATCCATCAGTAACATATAAATTAACCATAATAGGTAAAAAAGTAGGGAACTAGTGACATCACAGTCTTCCTGATAAAACTTTACAAAGATGAAGAATAAAAATCTGAACAGTTAAAACTGAAACTAAATTCTACCCTTAAATTTATGCATAGATATAACATAGATATTTTTTAATTCCCTTTCTAATGACCTCTGTAATGTTAAATAAAAATGTACTTTTAACACACATAGAGTATATTCTTAAAAAGTCACATTTTGCATAAACATTTCAACTTCTAAACTCTGGCAAGGAAAGTCAAGGCCTCTGTCCCATGCCATTCCTCAACCATTCATCTGCATTACTTGTCATATCCTGAAACTGACAATAAGACATACAAAATGAACAAAAAATCCTGAATAGTTGAAATGGGCCAATTTTTTTCACTGCACAGTGGCTATAAGTTTGGCCATGACTAGGCATTATATTTTATTATTATTAAATGTCAGCAATATTTTTCTGTGAAGAGCATACATTTTTTTCCTTTAAATTTTTTCAACTTGCTCAACCCCCCCCCCCCCCGGTTGTATATTTTCTGAGTCAAAAGGGGTTTTTATTACTACTTTTCAAAATTATCACTTTCTAAAACCAAGATAGCATTTTACTAAATGGATTTTGTGTATATATACAATGTTGTTAAAAACTCTCTATATCTTTCTGCTTATCTCTGTTTTGTCTCTCTGTCTCTCTTTGTCTCTCTGTCTCTTTCTTACACAGAGAAAAAGATAAAACCATTTTTGGTGTGATTTGCTCTCATGTATTAGAAATAATAATACCAGGAATAATGTTTTACCCAAAACCAGCAAATTTTCTGATCCTCTATAACTTGATTTTTTCCACCTTAGTGAAAGTCTACAAACCTACTTTTCATTTGTCTCTTCTTTCTTTTTCTTTCTTTCTTTCTTTCTTTCTTTCTTTCTTTCTTTCTTTCTTTCTTTCTTTCTTTCTTTCTTTCTTTCTTTCTTTCTTTCTCTCTCTCTCTCTCTTTCTTTCTTCTTTCTTTCTTTCTTTCTTCTTTCTTTCTTTCTCTCTCTTTCTTTCTTTCTTTCTTCTTTCTTTCTTTCTTTCTTCTTTCTTTCTTTCTCTTTCTTTCGTTTTTCTTTCTTTCTCTTTCTTTCATTTTCCTTTCTTTCTTTCTTATTTCTTTCTTTCTTTCTCTCTCTCTTTCTTTCTTTCTTTCTCTTTCTTTCATTTTTCTTTCTTTCTTTCTTTCTTTCATTTTTCTTTCTTTCTTTCTTTCTGTCTATCTGTCTTTCTTCTTTCTTTCTTTCTTTCAATTCAGTGCTTTCTTTGAATAAATGTATCAATGTAATGCAAAGGAAAATTATGAGAAAAAGTTAATACGGCTACTGCTTTCTTCATCATACTCACTAGAATGTTGAGTCATCACTGTTACCACATCACTGTATCAAATTGTCTTGAGAATACTTTTATGTGTCACCTATAATCATAAGCCCATGAATAAGCAACTACATGAAGTGGATACCAATTTAGGCCTTTTTAGCTTTTAAACAATTACAATATGGGTGAGTTGAAACAATTTTCTAAAGATCAATAATTAAGAATATTTAAGAAATTGATGGAGAGGCTATCCACAGACACTTATTTGAAAAGATATAGGCACAGTATAGTCATTGTAGTACTGTTTAACATAGCCAAGATTTTGAAAACATTTCATGGGTATAACAAAATATGAGTGTATAAAGAAACTGTGGCGTATATAAACAATGGAATACTGATCATTTATGAGGAAAAATGATATTTGCCTTTTACTACAACATGGATAGAACTGGGAATGTTAGGCGAAATGTCATGTTAGGTGAAAAAGTAAGAAATAGAAATCAGTTTGTGCATATATGGAATAAAAATATAATCAAAGGGTGGGACCAGAGAGATATTACAGCAGGAAAGGCATGTTCCCACCATGCAGTTTAATACAACACTGCATATCATTCCCTGAATATTTACTGGAATAATTTTTTAGCACAGAGTTAGCTATAATCCATGAGCACTGCCGGTTGTGGCCCTGAAACTGAAAAAAGTAAATGAATTAAATCATCAAGAGAATACAAAATGCCCAATGAAAACAAACCCTGAGATTCTAACCTGCGAATGAAAATACCAAGTGCAGTAAGAGGTGTAAAAGTGTCCTATGAGCTATAAAAGAGGGTTATTGAGATTTGGTAGTAGATGTGGTATGGTAACACTGTTTTCCAAAAAAAAAAAAAACAATTGTTTCAACATAAAAAATAAATAAAAAATTAATTCTATTCTCAAGAAAATATATAACTGAATCCAATCCCAAAATATTCCAGGACTTGGAATAAGCAGAAAAATATTTTAAAATAGCTATTATAACTATGGTAAATGAGATAAAACAAAATAGTTTTATAAAAAAATGAAAAACCAGAGTTGCACATGAATATAAAAAGGAATACCAATAAAAATTAGAATTTTAAATTTTAATACCTGATAATGAATATAATTTGAAAAAGTCAATGAACATGAAAATATATTAGTGTGAATAACAAAATTACTTCAAGAAATAGTACTGAAATTTCTGATAATGAAAAATAATGTGAAATGAGTAAGGCCAACCTAAACATAATATGATAAAAGTATAACAGATAAAATAACATAGAAAAGTAGGGGTCAGAGAGAGAGCATGGAGGTAGAGCTTATTTGCCTTGCATGCAGAAAAACGGTGGTTCAAATCCCAGCATCCCATATCCCCTGAGCCTGTCAGGAGTGATTTCTGAGCGTAGAGCCAGGAGTAAACCCTGAGCACTGCTGGGTGTGAGAAGAAAGAAAAAGGAAGGAAGGGAAGGGAAGGGAAGGGAAGGGAAGGGAAGGGAAGGGAAGGGAAGGGAAGGGAAGGGAAGGGAAGGGAAGGGAAGGGAAGGGAAGGGAAGGGAAGGGAAGGAAAGGAGGAAGGAAGGAAGGAAGGAAGAAAGGAAGGAAGGAAGGAAGGAAGGAAGGAAGGAAGGAAGGAAGGAAGGAAGGAAGGAAGGAAGGAAGGAAGGAAGGAAGGAAGGAGAGAGGAAGGAAGGAAGGAAGGAAGGAAGGAAGGAAGGAAGGAAGGAAGGAAGGAAGGAAGGAAGGAAGGAAGGAAGGAAGGAAGGAAGGAAGGAAAGAGAGAAAGAAAGAAAGAAAGAAAGAAAGAAAGAAAGAAAGAAAGAAAGAAAGAAAGAAAGAAAGAAAGAAAGAAAGAAAGAAAGAAAGAGAGAGAGAGAGAGAGAGAGAGAGAGAGAAAGAAAGAAAGAAAGAAAGAAAGAAAGAAAGAAAGAAAGAAAGAAAGAAAGAAAGAAAGAAAGAAAGAAAGAAAGAAAGAAAGAAAGAAAGAAAGAAAGAAGGAAGGAAGGAAGGAAAGAAAGAAAGAAAGAAGGAAAGAAAGAAAGAAAGAAGAAAGAAAAAGGAAAGAAAGGAAAGAAAGAAGGAAGGAAGGAAGGAAGGAAGGAAGGAAGGAAGGAAGGAAGGAAGGAAAGAAAAAGAAAGAAAAGCAGAAGAATTGCTTTAATTTACTAATTAGAATATATATAAAGATCAATTTTAAATTCTTTATTCATTATTTCAAAAATAGTCAGCATGATTGAATTGATAATTAATTGCTCCAATAAAATATCTAAGAATAATTTTAACCAGAGACATGAACATTGAAAGTGTTAATTTAAAATAAATTAAGGAAGACACAAATAAATGTTTAAAATCTGTACTTATAAATTGGAAGACTTAATATTGCTAAAATATACTTACCAAAGTTTCTTATATACATATACACTGCGATCCTTGTCAAAATTCCAAAGATTTTATTCACAGAAATGGAAACAATCCTAAAATTTATCTCAAACTACAATATATACTAAATAGTTAACATAATCTGGAGGAAGAACAAAGTTAGAAGCCTCACAGTACCTGATTTAAAAGCATATTAGAAAGTTATAATAACAAATAATTGTACAATTTGTTATAGACTAATGGGACAAGATGGAGGGCCCAGTTATAAGAGAAAACCTATGTAGTCAATTAATTTATATCAAAGATGTTAAGACTATCCTAGGTAGGGATAGAAATAATAATAAAAATAAATGGTGTTAGGAAAGCTGGTCAGATACATTTCCAAATAATAATATTTTATATTACACAATGATTGTTCATTTGATACATAAAAGCAAAGGTTAAAATAAACTTTACTTTTGTTTTTGTTTTGGTCACACACTCTAGGGTCACTTCTAGCTCTGTGCTCAGAAATAGCTCCTGGCAGACTTGGGGGACCATATAGGATATTGGGAATTGAACCAGATTCTATCCTGGGTGGCAGCATGCCAGGCAAATACCCTACTTCTGTGCTATTGCTCCAGTCCCCCCCCCCAATAAACTACTATATCAAATTAAAACACTCTGTTTAACACAAGAAATAATATATATTATATATATTTGGTTTTTGGGTCACACCTGGCAGCACTCAGGGGTTACTCCTGGCTCTATGCTCAGAAATTACTCCTGGCAGGTGCTGGGGACCATATAGGATGCTGGGATTCAAACCACAGTCCTTCTGCATGCAAGGCAAATGCCCTATCTCCATGTTATCTATCCGGCCCAATTAACAATATTTTAAGAAATTTGCCAATTGAGAGAGACTATGACTATGTACTAATTATGTATCTAATGCAATTAGCTCCAAAATATAAAAAGAATCAATAAGGAAAAAACAAAAAATTTAAAAGTTTAATATTAGTAAAGGATTAAATTGGATATTTTTCTAAAGAAAATATGTAAACAATTAGTATATGCATAAAATGATACTTATCATCAGTAATCAAGGAAACATAAGTGAAAAGTCTGGTGAGATTTCACTTATACCCATTAAATAACTATTGTCAAAGGACAGAAAAATGTAGAGGAAAGATCACATTCACTGTTGATAAGAATGTAAAATGGTGTGATCATGATGGAAATAATATTGAGTTCCCTTAACAAAAGAAAATTTATTAGATGAGTCACTAGAGCTACATTTGAATATTTATCTGAAGGAAAAGAAGTTAAAACATTGACTTAAATGATGATTGCATTCTTTTATTAATTGCAGAATGGTTTTCAATAGCCAATATAAAAACACCTACATTTATATCAGCTTATAAATTAAAAAATCTTGAAAGATATAACAAATGAATAAACATTATATTTAATATGTAAGTCAGAGAAAGATAAACATTGTGTTCCCTCTTATAAAAAATTAGAAGAAAACAAAACTAAGCTTTACACAAATAAACTGGTTTTTGAGTACCAGAAGTATGTGGTTGAGATGAATAAAATGAGTAAAGGTGTACAAAAGTACAAACTTCCTCATAAAATAATTAAATTGTTGAGATATAATGTACAACAAGGTAAAGAATAATGATATATGCTGCCTATATAACTGTCACCAAAGGAGGAAATCTTAAAAGTTATTTTTTGTTGTAGGCTGTTAGAACTAGAGAGCAAAATGGAGTCTCTGATGCCTGAAACATAAGGCCTGTGTACGTGACAGGCGGCCACTATGGCATTTACCCCCTGGACCTAAAATAAATGTTAACCAAACAGGTCAGATATCCCAGTAAACCTCCTGAGTTGCTAAGATAAGATCACACATCTTGTTAAGCTACCATTGTGAAAGAATGTTTGTGCCCCATAAAGATAATGTAAAACTGGAAAGTCCATCCTGCACGACCCCCCCCTACTTTTCTATAGATACCATGGAAAAGTACTGAAAGCTACTTCCTTATGCTGTAGAACTATATATAAGCTTGTCTTGCTTTAATAAATTCAGCTCTTGATCAGCAAGCTTGACTTGAGCTCATTTCTTTCCTAGCCTCTTTCCTCCTTTTTAGGTCAGATCCCACTCGTGACCCATGAATTACTTCGTGATCCTCAGTCCACCCTGTGGGCAGGGTCCCAGGGGTCTCAAGAGGTGCCCAAATGCGGGGCACGAGACACAGACCACCGACCAGATGGCAACATGGGAGCACATCTCGAGAGCCTGATCATAAGACACCGGTAAGACCCAAATTTGGGCAGGGTGCAGATAGGTTAGCCTAATAGTAGCTACTAAAGCCACCGTCTTATAGTCCCAGAAAAATGGGGACCAATATAAGTAAAGATATATATATAGTCCCTTTAAAGATGGGGACCACTATAAGTAAAGAGGAAATCTTTGTTAAAAATTTAAAAAGGCACTGGCTGAAAGAAATGTTAAAATCAAAAAGAAAGATCTCATAAAAAATTGGTAAAGAATTAGCAGAATATTTTGAAAAATATGGAAAAGAAGAGGATAAGAAGGTCATGCCGTTCTATTGGAATATTTTAGGACAAATAATCACTGATGCAGATTCTGATCCCTTTAAAAAAGAAAATCCTTAAGAAAGTTGAAGCACATATTGATGCTGCCTCTCGCAGTCAATCCAGAGCCTTGCTGATTGTCCAGGCAATCTTTTGCTCAAGTCCTATAATCCCTCTAAAGATTTTTATCCTATCCTTGCTAATGCTCCTCCGGCAGTTGAAACTCTTGATCCTCAAGATGTTCAAATATTGGAGGATGAAGCTGCCCTGTTAAGGGCAGCCCCTCCTCCCTACAATGAGGATTTGATCCCTAAACTCCCCCAAAATATTTTCTGTCAACCATACAATATAGACCTAGATCAAAAAAAAAAAAAGGAGTTGAAGGATCACCTGCAAAATCTAGAAACAATTAAAAAACTAGAATATCAAGTCTCCCAGCTTCAAGCTGGCCTAGAAGGTTGTAAGCTCCAATTCCCAATGTTTGCTTCCCAGGCACCAGTCCTCCCAGGTGAACAGGCTGCCGTTGGGGTCACTGGCGCTGCTGCGCCTCCGGACCAGCAAGCCCTGGCTGTTAGACACCTTGCCAACAAGCTGCTGGTGTTGCAGGCAATGCGGCTGGGGAAGCCAAAGCAGCTAATCCCCCAAACCCAGATAACAGACCCATAATGAGAGTAATTCTCTCTTATGCTGTACGAACTTATGGCATCCAAGCTCCTTTCACTTTGTCCTGCCTTGATGCGGTCAGGGAGGGAGGAGAACTGCTCCCACATGAATGGAGAGAAATTGCTAAAGCCACCCTCTCCCCTTCTAATAACCTTTTGTGGGAAACTTCTTTTGCCAACATCTGTAAAAGAATGGCTGAGCAAGGCAATAGAGACCCTCAAGCAGCTGATTTACTATATGCCCAACTAACAGGCACAGAAGACTTTAAAACACCAACCAATCAACAAAATCTTCCCTCTGCTGTCTTAGTTCGAACATATGCAGCGGCCACACAAGCTTGAAGAGTGCTGCCAAAAGAAGGACAAGTTATCACCCCTATAACTCAAGTCCGCCAAGGACCACAAGAAACCTATAATGAATTTCTTTGTAAACTTTTAGAGGCAGTAGAACGTGTCCTAGGCATTTCTGACAATATTAATCCTTTACGTTGGGCTGCCTCCTGCCAATCTAAGACAGACATTGCTGGCAACCCCTTTTCACCATCACAGGGAAATGGGGGGAGGGCCCAGCCCTGGGCCGACTATGAACAGACAAACAAGGGACACTCAGGATGGCACAGCCCTTTGTGGCTCCTGCCCAAAGCCAACCAAACCTGCTAAATTGCACCCCACAAAAATCTCCCTTGTCAGGGCCACCCCAGGAAGCGCAGGATCTCTGTGCCTCCTCCCCAAAACCAGAAGATGGAGTGGTGGTCATAAGAACTGGAGTCTTCGGCCCACCAACACCCGGTATGTTTTTCTTTATTATTGGGTGAGCTTCATCTACTATAAAAGATCTTATTGTGCAATCTTCCCTTGTGGATAATGATTATACTGGAAAGATTATGCTCCTTGACACAGTTCCTTATGGCCCAATTCAAATACTTCCAGGGCAACGCCTAGCCCAAGCCCTCCCGCTCCCTCTTAACACCACTCTTCCAGCATTGTCAGCTACTAGAGGTGCCTCCTCCTCTGGGTCCTCTGAAGTTTTTTGGATAAAAGCCATTAGTAAAATTAGACCTCCACTAACTATTACTATTGATGGTCAATCTTTTACTGGATTATTGGATTCTGGGGCTGATACTACATGTATGAGTCCCCATTTTTGGCCTAAATCCTTGCTGGCCCAACCAATCTTAGACAGTGTTTCTGGAGTAGCAGGCACTGTTAAACAGGTCCTTTTAAGCTCTCAACCATTAACCTGGGTAGATATGGAAGGAGACACGGGAACCATAACCCCATACATAATACCTGACCTCCCCATTAACTTATGGGGAAGAGATCTCATGGAACAGATGGGTCTTTATCTAATAAAATGCAAAAACCCTCAAGTACTACAACAAATGCTAGCTCAAGGTCTATTTTTCTTTAAGATCCTGATAAGCTAGCCCCCCCCACATCCTTTAGGGTAGGAATGCAGCCCTATATGTAATGCTTATCCTGCATAATAAAGGATGTAACCACCTCCCCTAGGTTTTATTGATATGTAACTTCCCTTAGGTTTTTATGGTTGTCTCTCTGTTGTGACAAATGTTCCTTTCTCCTAACTGAGTTAGGATGCCTGAGTTAAAATGTTTTTCTAAGATAAAGACCACAGTTGGTAAAATTATGAGGTTTTAAAAGTGTTCAAAAATGTTATAATAAGCCCTTTAATCTATGCAGAGGTAGTGTATATGTGGCATATTCTATACCTGTATTTGAGACAGTAAGTTTCTGTGTAGTCAAAATGCAGACAAAAATTTTGGAGAAAAAAATATCACTTCTTTCTTAAAGTTGGTAAAATTTGGCTTAAGTTCAGCAGAGATAGTGCTAGCCTGTGTGTGTCTTTGTGGTTACAAGTTTTATTGCTCTGCTAAATATGGCAGAGAATGGCGGGGGTAGAATTAAAAAGATTCAGGAACTGTTCATGTGGAATTTATAGTGAGAATTATTGTCAGAATTTTGTTGTGTCTTAAATAATTGTGAAGTTTGTGAATTAAATTATGTGGCATAAGTGTGCCTTTTCTAAAAGCATTTGTGTGATTAATTTTTGTGCATTGGGTGTTGTAAAGTAATTACTAAAACATTGAAAATTAGAAAACCTTCTAAATTCGGGTCTGTAAGGGTTAAAAAATTCTCTAAACAGAAAAAGCAACAGGGAGATAAGTGCACTAACCTTTCTTTGTTTATGCCTCAGGAATTTTAGAGCAAGATAACAACTCTACCACTTAAAATTTTTTTTGAATCTTTTATATTTCTATTAGAAAATTTTTTAACACTTTATTGCAGCTGTCTTACTGTTCTACTGTGAAACTAATTTAAATTTTAGAAAATTTTTAACACTTTATTGCAGCTGTCTTACTGTTCTACTGTGAAACTAATTTAAAGTAAACCCGTTCATTTACAGCAGATATAATACTTCAAAGTGGAGACTCCTACAGTGCTCATTAACCATTATACTTAAAAATTTTTAACTGCTTACTAACCATTTTACTTAATGTTTTAAACTTCAAATTAGGATTGTTTTAAAAATGTTTTGTGCTAAAGCTAAACCTTAAAACTTATTTTCAGCAAAGTTCCACTTCATCTACATTAAGTACTTCTAAAAACTAAAAAAGTTTTTCTACAAAAAATTTTTTTCTTAAAAACATGCTGGCTAAATATTTAAAAGCACTTGTCCAATTTTACCCTGGTCAATTTTTCTAATGTAAGTTTTGGATCAATCCTTTTGTCTGTTCATGTGTGTGTTGTGATGAATGAAAGTGGCCACAAGTATAAAATGTTGTTTAGTGTTGTTTTGTTTTGTCTGTTTATTTGTTATCTCTACATTTCATGATCAATACAATTTTCAAAGCCTTATCCATTTTTGAGATTTCAATTAATTTTTTCACAACTTGGTCAGTCTGGTCATTTAGCAGCTGACAGACTGTGGCATCCTGCAACTAAAGATCATGTGTTAAAAATTATGTGTTAAGCTGGCTTTGTCCTTCTGAAAACATGGCAGAAGGTGTAGGGGATGGTAAACCCCAGATTTCTCAATGGCCATCGGGATAAATTTTCCCTGGAGAATTTCTGGACTTTGCAATCACCTAGCTTTCCTGCTATGTGTAAGTTAAGGCCAGAAAAATATGGATATGTGGCTAGAAAGAAAAGCATCTAGCTTTAAGATAATAACTAAGAAGTTTAAGAAAAGTCATTTAGGTTCAGTTTAAAAGTTTTTGAAACATTGGCGATTGTTAATTATAAAATTTTTTGAATGCTGAAGTCTGACAGAAGTCAGGAGGCATTCCTGATATATTTGAAAATAATTTGTGTAATGTAAATTGCTAGTGTCTTCTGTTTGTAAACCAAGGCCAGAAGACTAACTAAATTCCTATTTTTTATATAAAGAATTAAATTCATGGAAAATTTTATTGTTAAAAAAAAAACCCAAGTAACCATTTTGCCTCCTGTCAAGCAGTTTCCTTATAGACCTCCCACAGCCTCCTGCAGTCCTGTCTTCATCTACCTCAAAAGAGCCTGTCACCCCTCCTGTCACCCACCCACTGTTCCAGTCCTTCAGCACACCATTCCTGCCAGACCTGTTTCTGCCTAAGGGGAATGCTGGATTTGATACTCTGCCCGGCAGCCCTTCTATGAAGGAATTGCGACCTTTGGCACACCCACTGCCACCAATGACCCTGCTGACCTCCAATGGGGAACTGAGTCGCACACGGCTTAACTTTAAGTCAGGTCATGGGTGTGGGACTTTGCTTACTCGGACCATATATGCGCCCCCCTGTCCAACTATCAGACATTTGCAATAAAACCGTTAACAACTCTTCCATCTTCATTGAAGCCCCCAACTCCACTTATTTTGTTTGCTCCACTGGACTTTCTCCCCGTATTGTTACTGAAATTTTTCTTGCTTATCATGATTATTGTGTTTTAGCTTTGTTAATGCCTAGATTAACCATTAAACCTGTTGGTACGGTTTCCCACCTCGGACCTCATCCTGCAGAGGGTCAACGCCTCCACCCAGGCGCTATGAACACTGTTGAATCTGCTATTCATCCTTCCCACCATTCTATGAAGGAATTGCTGCCTTCAAACTGCCTCAATTCATCAACAATACCAACCTCCTGCGATGGGATATGGAGCCACAATGCCATGGCATGACTTTGAAACAAGTGGTGGGAATTGAACTTTGCCTTTGGGGACCCAATATGCTTCCCCCTATTCCCCTTATTAAAATTTGTAATCAAACTCTTGTTGTTAATTCCTCCTTTCAGTTTATAATTGTCCCCAATTTGACGTTTTTTGCCTGTTCCACTGGTTTATCTCCCCACATTGTTTCACATTTGTTTCTTGAGTCCAAGGACTACTGTGTTTTGGTTGTTTTAATGCCTAAATTGACTGTTAGACCAGAAACTGATTTATTACCCCTTAAAGATAACTCTGTGTCTCTCTCCAGCCGCAGGAGGGAACCAGTCACTGCTCTTACCCTCGCCTTATTGTTAGGCCTGGGTGTCACTGGTGTGGGCACAGGAATTTATTCATTGGTTCATACTCAAGAATCTGTTAATGCCTTAACTAGAACTGTTGTTAGAGATGTTGAGGAACTTAAAAGAGGTTTAGATTACTTGGAACAAACTGTTGGCTCTTTAGCAAAAGTAGTACAGCAAAATCTCCGTGGCTTAAATCTTTCCTTTCTGCAGGAGGGGGGTATGTGCTGCTTTATAGGAAGAATGTTGCTTTTTTAAAGATAAATCAGGTTTAGTCAGAGATAGTATTAGAAGAGTAGAACAAAGCTTGGAAGAAACAAAGAAAAAGATAGATAAAGATGAATCTTGGTACAAAAACTACTTTTCAACCTCTCCCTGATTGTCAACATTGTTGCCTAGTTTGCTGGAACTGTTTGTAGGATTTCTCTTGCTCATTTCTTTTGGTCCATGGGCGTTTTGCCACTTTACCAGTTTTGTTAAAAATTAGGTTGATGAGGCTACCAAACTCTCAGTCAGAGTCCACTATCAACAACTCACCCAGCATGAACCCCACTCTCTAGAATATGATCCTCTAGGAGATGGTGCTTCCCACCACCTAGACTTTAAGGAGTTTGAGCACATTGCTAAACACAAAATGTCACTCCTCTCTCAGCTGTGGAAGTGCTTAAGACGGGGATAGCTTGGTGCCAGTGTTTGGGGCAAACATGACTCTCTAAACTTTTCTCGCCGGCACTGCATACTCAATTGGAAACAACAAATTGTCATGTTCAAACCTGGAAGCACACCAAGACAGGCACTCCACCAGCTCCTCTCTCCTCTCTTTATTTTAGAGAAATGGGGGAACTGTTGGAGGCTGTTAGAGCTAGAGAGCAAAATGGAGTCTCTGATGCCTGAAACATAAGGCCTGTGTACGTGACAGGTGGCCACTGTGGCATTTACCCCCTGGACCTAAAATAAATGTTAACCAAACAAGTCAGATGTCCCAGTAAACCTCCTGAGTTTCTAAGATAAGATCACACATCCTGTTAAGCTACCATTGTGAAAGAATGTTTGTGCCCCATAAAGATAATGTAAAACTGGAAAGTCCATCCTGCACGACCCCCCCTACTTTTCTATAGATACCATGGAAAAGTACTGAAAGCTACTTCCTTATGCTGTAGAACTATATATAAGCTTGTCTTGCTTTAATAAATTCAGCTCTTGATCAGCAAGCTTGACTTGAGCTCATTTCTTTCCTAGCCTCTTTCCTCCTTTTTAGGTCGGATCCCGCTCATGACCCACAAATTACTTCGTGATCCTCAGCCCACCCTGCAGGCAGGGTCCCAGGGGTCGCAATTTTTTTGTTTTTGTTTTTCTTTTTTTGGGGGCCACACCTGGTGATGCTCATGGGTTACTTCTGGCTCAGAAATTGCTCCTGGCTTGGGGAACCATATGGGACACTGGGGGATCAAACCGCATTTCGTCCTAGGTTAGTGTGTGCAAAACAGACACCCAACAGGTTGTACTACCACTTAAAAGTTCTTATCACAAAAATTTTTGCACCTCTGCATGATGATGAGTATTAATTTGATTTTAGTGTTTGTAATATATACTAATATCAAATTACTATGTTGTTTATAAAAAAGAATATAAAATTATGTATAAATTATATCTAAATAAAACAGAAAAAACGTATTTCTGATTATTGAAAGAAGACATAGCAAAGCACAGAGTTTAGTGAAATGTGATGTTCTAAGAGAATATATGACTAAGGATCATGAAAGCAAATATGACTTAAAAAACAGTGATATAATATGAAATCCAGGAAGCAGCCAATGAACTGAATCATTAAGAGAACCTGTGTAATCGAAACTAAGAAATTGAACTTTGTCTTGATAAATTCCAAGATCTACTACACTAGTACTTAGAAGATGTAGTAGTAGTTTACTACTATTATTAGTAAACTACTAGTTTACTACTACTAGAAGGGCAGCTTAGGGACTAGCATCCCATATTGTAGCTGTGAGCCTGCCAGGAGCGATTTCTGAGCACAGAGTCAGAAGTAACCCCTGAGCAAGGCCAGGTGTGACCCAGAAACCAAAAAAAAAAAAAAGTTGTACATTGGATTCCAAAAATATATAGAGAATTTTATTCGTGCATGTACATAATGTTAACATACTCAATATGGAAATTTAGTTGACTTAATCAGATGCCTATCTTAGTTTTAATCTCAGCATTGAAAAAATCCTGGGCTAAAAGTTGACAGGAAGGCAGATTACATAGCAGGATACAGAGATTTGTTAGTGAATATATCCTTATGGGACACCAGTTTTTCTTAAAGCCAAAGAAATGATAGAACAAGACTCAGAAAGATAATTGTTTGATAAAACAAAATGGGAATCAAATTCTTCAATCCTTAGCTATAAATGGATGCTTCAACCATCTATAAATATCCCTTATGCTTGTAACAGCATTAAGCACTTACCATATTTTCCGGCATATAAGACAACTTTTGAAACAAAAAAAGTCAACCAAAACTCGGGGGTCGTCTTATAGGCTGAGTATATCCCGAAAAATATTTCAATATGCCGCTAAACGAAAATTGTCTGAATATTGCCACAAAACGAATTTTTCAACTCGATCCTGCACCAATCACTGCCAGGCTACTCTAACTCAGCCAATCCAAGCAGGCTTTTGATGCATGCAAATTAGACAATGTTCTGGACCCGATTCTACACTGTAAAAATTCTGCTCAGATTGGCCAGAGTCAGAGAGGAAGCCTATTACAGCATAACCTTTGAACCTTTGCTTGTTGTGATTGGCTCACTGTGATACATACAGTTGCAGTATAGGAACGTTCTGTCTGATACAGCAAATATAGGCCTAAACCTATGTTTTAACTGCAATATTAGGTGGTCATTTTATATGCCCAGTCATCTTATACACAGGCAAATACGGTAAATTATATTAGACATCAATGTGTGACAAAATTTTTTTTATTATTTTGTTTTGGGGCCATGCCCATTGATGCTCAGGGGTTACTCCTGGCTATGCATTCAGAAATCACGCCTGGGGGACTATATGGGACACTGGGGGATTGAGCCACAGTCTCTCCTAAGTTAGAAAGCCTTACCTCTGGCGCCACTGTTCAGGTCTCTCAATGTATGATAAAATTTAAGCCTTAAAGTAGAAATTTCTCCAAAGCCCATGAGTACTACTTCCTAAACAAACATTTGCCTCCTCCTCCTCCTCCTCCTCCTCCTTCTTCTTCTTCTTCTTCTTCTTCTTCTTCGTCTTCTTCTTCTTCTTCTTCTTTTTGATTTTTAGTTTTTGGGTCACACCTGGCATCACTCAGGGGTTACTCCTGTCTCTACACTCCAAAATCGCTCCTGGCAGGCTTTGGGGGTCATATGGGATGCTGGGATTTGAATCACTGTTCTTCTGCTATAAAATAACTAAAATGAATAAACAGCATGAATCATAGTCACAGGGCTATAAAACTGTGCATATTCCTTATTCTGGGTAGTTAACTTCATTACATAAGTAATTACTAACTTCATAATACACATGCTTAAAAGATAGTCTACAGTTTGATTTTAACCTTCTTTCCTGCCATAAAAGGGAGAAACTTATTGGGTGATATAAGTCACTATTGTATGAACCATGATTTTTCATATATGTGTGGGCAACATTCAAATAAAGAGGACTTTTCCAATGATATCTTAATATCAATGTGCTAATATAAAGAGAAGAGAAATACAGGGCTGGGATTGAAAAGCACTGAAATGACTCTAATTACAGTAAAATCTATTAAATCTTTGAGTACGAGCAGTCGTAACTCAATCAAGCATTGATCCAAGCATTGATGATCTAAAACAGAAAAGTATAATCAGATGGCTATAGTTTTATAGTTTGGTGTTTTTACACACCCACCCACACACCCACACACACAGTAGTGAAAGATGCATCAAAACTATGAGCCACAGCTAGAATCCATGAGTCAAGCCAGGAGTGCAGAAAACACTGACAAAATGCATTTAGTCATGTTATACTCATTAAAGCCAGCCATTTTATCTGAGTGATAATGTCTGCATTAATTTTATTTTAAATGTACAATATTAAATTGAAAATGCCAATTTTCTTCATTTGTCCTTTAACTTCATATATTTTATCATTTCACAACAGGAATCTAATTAAACTATAGTTCTATAATTAAACAAAGAGATGTATTAATTACCCTTCACAACATGTCAAAAACAGAATCTAATTCATTAATAAATTTTTATCTCACTCAGTTGATTAACTAAATGCTTTTTCCCCCTGTGGATAGAGTTTCTTCTTTAGCTACATTTTACAAGCATCAGACTAGCAGTAAGCAGTATCAGCTGGAATCAGATCAAATGGTCCAGTGACTATATTTTTAGTGTTCTTCTTATGACTGAAACTCAACTACAAACATGCTTGTAATCATGGTGCTTAAATAAAGATGTTATTTTAAAAAAATAAATAAAAAGTAAACTTGATTGAGTCAAAAAGATAGGAGAGAGGTAAAAGCATTTCCTTTACATTGTCTGATCCCAGCTCAATCTCCAGCACTGCATAATATCCCCCAAACATTTCTAGCACAATAATATAAGAGATAATGAGCATTCTTGTCACATTCCTAATATTACTAAAAGTGGTCCTGGTGTTTACTAGATCATAAACAAATGCTGGATATGTAATATTTAATCATGGTGCTTAAATAAAAGATGTTATTTTAAAAAAATAAACAAAAAGTAAACTTGATTGAGTCAAAAAGATAGGAGAGAGGTAAAAGCATTTCCTTTACATTGTCTGATCCCAGCTCAATCTCCAGCACTGCATAATATCCCCCAAACATTTCTAGCACAATAATATGAGATAATGAGCATTCTTGTCACATTCCTAATATTACTAGAAGTGGCCCTGGTGTTTACTAGGTCATAAATAAATGCTGGATTTATATATACATATGTAAATATAATATTTAAAAAGCTACCTGGCTTTTGGTCACTAAAAGCTATTAAATTTTTAAACTTTACACAACCCATAAAGATAAATTGCATGGTTTTTTCTTAAATCTATTTGAATATAGGGCCAGATTAAAATTTCCCAGTACTGCAAATAAGCATGCTAAAAATGTTTATAATATTGAACAATAAAAACACTGAAAACGTCTCTGCTATTCATGATTGTTGTCTAAATGGGGACCCCGACCCCATTTGCTAATATTTTATTTAATTATTTTCTTTTTTTTTTAATTTTTTTTTAAACACCTTGATTACATACATGATTGTGTTTGGGTTTCAGTCATAAAAGGAACACCACCCATCACCAGTGCAACATTCCCGTCACCCAAGTCCCAAATCTCCCTCCTCCCCACCCAACCCCCGCCTGTACCCTAAACAGGCTCTACATTTCCCTCATACATTCTCAGTATTAGGACAGTTCAAAATGGAGTTATTTCTCTAACTAAACTCATCACTCTTTGTGGTGAGCTTCCTGAGGTGAGCTGGAACTTCCAGCTCTTTTCTCTTTTGTGTCTAAAAATTATTACAAGGGTGTCTTTCATTTTTCTTAAAACCCATAGATGAGTGAGACCATTCTGCGTTTTTCTCTCTCTCTCTGACTTATTTCACTCAGCATAATAGATTCTATGTACATCCATGTATAGGAAAATTTCATGACTTCATCTCTCCTGACAGCTGCATAATATTCCATTGTGTATATGTACCACAGTTTCTTTAGCCATTCGTCTGTTGAAGGGCATCTTGGTTGTTTCCAGAGTCTTGCTATGGTAAATAGAGCTGCAATGAATATAGGTGTAAGGAAGGGGTTTTTGTATTGTATTTTTGTGTTCCTAGGGTATATTCCTAGGAGTGGTATAGCTGGATCGTATGGGAGCTCGATTTCCAGTTTTTGGAGGAATCTCCATATCGCTTTCCATAAAGGTTGAACTAGACAGCATTCCCACCAGCAGTGGATAAGAGTTCCTTTCTCTCCACATCCCCGCCAACACTGTTTATTCTCATTCTTTGTGATGTGTGCCATTCTCTGGGGTGTGAGGTGGTATCTCATCGTTGTTTTGATTTGCATCTCCCTGATGATTAGTGATGTGGAACATTTTTTCATGTGTCTTTTGGCCATGCGTATTTCTTCTTTGTCAAAGTGTCTGTTCATTTCTTCTCCCCATTTTTTGATGGGGTTAGATGTTTTTTTCTTGTAAAGTTCTGTCAGTGCCTTGTATATTTTGGAGATTAGCCCCTTATCTGATGGGTATTGGGTGAATAGTTTCTCCCACTCAGTGGGTGGCTCTTGTATCCTGGGCACTATTTCCTTTGAGGTGCAGAAGCTTCTCAGCTTAATATATTCCCATCTGTTAATCTCTGCTTTCACTTGCTTGGAGAGTGCAGTTTCCTCCTTGAAGATGCCTGTAATGTCCTGGAGTGTTTTGCCTATGTGCTGTTCTATATATCTTATGGTTTTGGGGCTGATATCGAGGTCTTTAATCCATTTGGATTTTACCTTTGTACATGATGTTAGCTGGG
The DNA here is from genome assembly GCF_024139225.1 of Suncus etruscus. NCBI lineage: Eukaryota > Metazoa > Chordata > Mammalia > Eulipotyphla > Soricidae > Suncus > Suncus etruscus. Next base: position 43,979 of record NW_026060404.1, read on the forward strand.
GGTCTAAGTTTAATTTTTTGCAAGTGGCTATCCAATTGTGCCAACACCACTTGTTGAAGAGGCTTTCCCTGCTCCATTTAGGATTTCCTGCTCCTTTATCAAAAATTAGATGGTTGTATCTCTGGGGAACATTTTCTGAGTATTCAAGCCTATTCCACTGATCTGAGGACCTATCCTTATTCCAATACCATGCTGTTTTGATAACTGTTGCTTTGTAGTACAGTTTAAAGTTGGGAAAAGTAATTCCTCCCATATTCTTTTTCCCAATGATTGCTTTAGCTATTCGAGGGTGTTTATTGTTCCAAATGAATTTCAAAAGTGTCTGATCCACTTCTTTGAAGAATGTCATGGGTATCTTTAGAGGGATGGCATTAAATCTGTATAATGCCTTGGGGAGTATTGACATTTTGATGATGTTAATCCTGCCAATCCATGAGCAGGGTATGCGTTTCCATTTCCGTGTGTCCTCTCTTATTTCTTGGAGCAGAGTTTTATAGTTTTCTTTGTATAGGTCCTTCACATATTTAGTCAAGTTGATTCCAAGATATTTGAGTTTGTGCGGCACTATTGTGAATGGGGTTGTTTTCTTAATGTCCATTTCATCCTTATTACTATTGGTATATAGAAAGGCCATTGATTTTTGTGTGTTAATTTTGTAGCCTGCCACCTTGCTATATGAGTCTATTGTTTCTAGAAGCTTTTTGATAGAGTCTTTAGGGTTTTCTAAGTAGAGTGTCATGTCATCTGCAAACAGTGAGAGCTTGACTTCTTCCTTTCCTATCTGGATTCCCTTGATATCCTTTTCTTGCCTAATCGCTATAGCAAGTACTTCCAGTGCTATGTTGAATAGGAGTGGTGAGAGAGGACAGCCTTGTCTTGTGCCAGAATTTAGAGGGAAGGCTTTCAGTTTTTCTCCATTGAGGATAATATTTGCCACTGGCTTGTGGTAGATGGCCTTCACTATATTGAGAAAGGTTCCCTCCATTCCCATCTTGCTGAGAGTTTTGATCAAGAATGGGTGTTGGACCTTATCAAATGCTTTCTCTGCATCTATTGATATGATCATGTGGTTTTTATTTTTCTTGTTATTGATGTTGTGTATTATGTTGATAGATTTACGGATGTTAAACCAGCCTTGCATTCCTGGGATGAAACCTACTTGATCGTAGTGGATGATCTTCTTAACGAGGCATTGAATCCTATTTGCCAGGATTTTGTTGAGGATCTTTGCATCTGCATTCATCAGTGATATTGGTCTGTAATTTTCTTTTTTGGTAGCGTCTCTGTCTGGTTTAGGTATCAAGGTGATGTTGGCTTCATAAAAGCTATTTGGGAGTGTTTCTGTTTGTTCAATTTCATGAAAGAGTCTTGCCAAGATTGGCTGTAGTTCCTCTTGGAAAGTTTGATAGAATTCATTAGTGAATCCATCTGGACCTGGGCTTTTGTTTTTCGGCAGACATTTGATTACTGTTTTAATTTCATCAATGGTGATGGGGGTGTTTAGATATGCTACATCCTCTTCCTTCAACCGTGGAAGATTATAAGAGTCCAAGAATTTATCCATTTCTTCCAGGTTCTCATTTTTAGTGGCGTAGAGTTTTTCAAAGTAGTTTCTGATTACCCTTTGAATCTCTGTCATATCAGTAGTGATCTCTCCTTTTTCATTCCTGATACGAGTTATCAAGTTTCTCTCTCTCTCTTTCTTTGTTAGGTTTGCCAGTGGTCTATCAATCTTGTTTATTTTTTCAAAGAACCAACTTCTGCTTTCGTTGATCTTTCGGATTGTTTTTTGAGTTTCCACTTCGTTGATTTCTGCTCTCAGCTTTGTTATTTCCTTCTGTCTTCCTATTCTTGGGTCCTTTTGTTGAGCATTTTCTAGTTCTATTAGCTGTGTCATTAAGCTACTCAGGTAAGCTCCTTCTTCCTTCCTGATGTGTGCTTGCAAAGCTATAAATTTTCCTCTCAGTACTGCTTTTGCTGTGTCCCATAAGTTCTGAGAGTTTGTGTCTTTATTGTCATTTGTTTCCAGGAACCTTTTTATTTCCTCCTTGATTTCATCTCGGACCCACTGGTTATTGAGCATGAGGCTGTTTAACTTCCAGGTATTAAAGTGTTTCTTCTGAGTCCCTTTGGAGTTCACAAATAATTTCAGAGCCTTGTGGTCAGCGAAGGTAGTCTGCAAAATTTCTATCCTCTTGATCTTATGGAGGTATGTTTTATGTGCCAGCATGTAGTCTATCCTGGAGAATGTCCCATGTACATTGGAGAAGAATGTGTATCCAGGTTTCTGGGGATGGAGTGTCCTATATATATCCACTAGGCCTCTTTCTTCCATTTCTCTCCTCAGGTCTAGTATAATCTTGTTGGGTTTCAGTCTGGTTGACCTGTCCAGTGTTGACAAAGCCGTGTTAAGGTCCCCCACAATTATTGTGTTGTTGTTGATATTATTTTTCAGATTTGTCAACAGTTGTATTAAATATTTTGCTGGCCCCTCATTCGGTGCATATATGTTTAGGAGAGTGAATTCTTCCTGCTCTACGTACCCCTTGATTAATATAAAATGTCCGTCTTTGTCCCTTACAACCTTCCTGAGTATAAAGTTTGCATTATCTGATATTAGTATGGCCACTCCAGCTTTTTTATGGGTGTTGTTTGCTTGGATAATTTTTCTCCAGCCTTTTATTTTGAGTCTATGTTTGTTCTGACTATTCAGGTGCATTTCTTGTAGGCAGCAGAAGGTTGGATTGAGTTTTTTGATCCATTTAGCCACTCTGTGTCTCTTAACTGGTGCATTTAGTCCATTGATGTTGAGAGAAAGAATTGTCCTGGGATTTAACGCCATCTTTATTTCAAAATTTGGTGTGTCTTTTGGGTAGTCTTGTCTTAGATTAGGTCTTTCAGTTTTTCTCTTAAGACTGGTTTTGTGTCTGTGAAGTTTCTGAGCTGTTTTTTGACTGTGAAACCATGTATTCTTCCATCAAACCGGAAAGTGAGTTTTGCTGGGTATAGTATTCTGGGTGTAGCATTCATTTCATTCAGTCTTGTCACAATATCCCATCACTGCTTTCTGGCATTGAGTGTTTCTGGTGACAGGTCTGTTGTAAATCTCAGGGAAGCTTGCTTGAACATGATTTCCCCTTTTGATCTTGCTGTTTTCAGAATTCTGTCTCTATCTGTGGGATTTGTCATTGTGACTAGGATGTGTCTTGGGGTGGTTTTTCTGGGGTCTCTTTTGGTTGGTACTCTTCGGGCATGCAGGATTTGATCACATATATTCTTTAGCTCTGGAAGTTTCTCTTTAATGATGTTCTTGACCATTGATTCTTCCTGGAAATTTTCTTCCTGGGTCTCTGGGACTCCAATGATTCTTACGTTGTTTCTGTTGATCTTATCATAAACTTCTATTTTCGTCTGTTCCCATTCTTTGACTAATTTTTCCATTGTCTGCTCATTTGCTTTAAGTTTTTTGTCCAATTTCTCCTGCTGTATGGAATTGTTATGTATCTCATCTTCCACAGCACCAAGTCTATTCTCAGCTTCTGATACCCTGTCCCAGAGCTTATCCATTTTGTCATTCACTTCGTTTACTGACTTTTTCAGTCCTGTTTGTTGACATGTTATTTCAGTTTGGAGTTTTGTGATTTCTGCCTTCATATTTTCTTGGTTCTTCTTAGTGTTCTGTTCAACTCGATCCATGGTTTCTTGGAGTCTGTTGAGCACCTTCCATATTGCTAGTCTAAAGTCCTTATCTGAGAGGTTGATTAGTTGTTCAGTCATTATCTGGTCCTCAGAATTGTCATCTTCATTCTCTATGTCTGATGCTGGCCTGCGTTGTTTCCCCATTGTCACACTTGTATTGTGGGTTTTTCTACGTGTTGTGGTGGTATTCATTGTCTATATGATGTAGGCAGCACACTCCTCTGGCTCCTCCCTTTCTGGATGGGCTGACTTGCCTCTAAGGGAGGGGAGTCCTCCGTGGATGAAGCCTCACACTGGGTCAAATCTTAGGCCCGAGCATGCAACAGAGAAGACAGTCCAGCGAGAAATGTTTGCTTCTGTGATATAGCGCCATTCTTAGTGTGATTTTTTCCTTCTTGTTGCAATGGAGTTCTTTCCTTAGAAAGAGTGCACGGCCGCATAGCGAAGCGGAGCGGCCGTGCTCCTCTGAGCCTCTTTTTGCCCCACTCGCAAGAGTTTCACGCAAGAGGACAGTAGACAGACATAGACAGGTCACACTCACAGTCTTTCACAGTTGAGCCCCACTGGGCCGGTGTACTTTCGCGGATTTTCCCCGCCTGGTGTCACACACAGGGAGCCAGCTTTTGCAAAGCTTAGCCGGTTTTTATGCTCTGAAGTCCCTCCCTGAAAATGGCGTCTGGGCGAGCGAGGTTTCTGGAGGCTCTTTTTGCCCCACTCGCAAGAGTTTCACGCAAGAGGACAGTAGACAGACATAGACAGGTCACACTCACAGTCTTTCACAGTTGAGCCCCACTGGGCCAGTGTACTTTCGCGGATTTTCCCCGCCTGGTGTCACACACAGGGAGCCAGCTTTTGCAAAGCTTAGCCGGTTTTTATGCTCTGAAGTCCCTCCCTGAAAATGGCGTCTGGGCGAGCGAGGTTTCTGGAGGCTCTTTTTGCCCCACTCGCAAGAGTTTCACGCAAGAGGACTGTAGACAGACATAGACAGGTCACACTCACAGTCTTTCACAGTTGAGCCCCACTGAGCCGGTGTACTTTCGCGGATTTTCCCCGCCTGGTGTCACACACAGGGAGCCAATTATTTTCTAACAATGTTTATAGATAACATTGATTTATGTTTTCTCTTTTTGTTTTAAAATCTTTCAAATTAGCTTTTAGAAATGTTTAACTTTTTTAATTTGCACAAGAAGAAAAGTAAATCCTTTATGTACCATATTATATTTCCACTTTAAATGATTTAACCTCTCCTATTGATCCCGCTGCCTTGTAAATTTCTCAGTATTATGGTTTCACACAAATATGATTATATTCTCTGATGCATAGAAAGCTTTATTTAAAGGTAGTCTTAGTGAGTATTTAGAATGTCTTGATCATTGTTAATATATCATTAAATGGGGCCCGGAGAGATAGCACAGCGGTGTTTGCCTTGCAAGCAGCCAATTCAGGACCAAAGGTGGTTGGTTCGAATCCCGGTGTCCCGTATGATCCCCCGTGCCTGCCAGGAGCTATTTCTGAGCAGACAGCCAGGAGAAACCCCTGAGCACCGCCAGGTATGGCCCAAATGGAGAGAATATCCTAACCTAGATATTTTTCATACAGTTTAACAGGTGAGTTCATCCCACCTCTCTCAAGAGAAAATTGAGGAAGAAATTAATGCAGGAAAATATTGGTCCAAACTAGACTTTCTTGTTCTTTGTCCTAGAAACTTCTTGCTCCTTGCTTCTTGTGCAGAGTTCTCACCCTTACACATATCTCAGATCTCCTAACCCTTCAAGGTCATTAAGACATGTAGAAATTAACACATACCCATTGTGGATTCATTTCCTGAGATGAGTTTCATTGATGCAGGGGTGACGAACACGCTGCTCTCGAGCTGCATGCGGCTCCAGGCCAAAATGAATGCGGCTCTTTACCTCTTATCATTATTTTGTATACTGTGGCTCTTTGCCAAGTTTGGGTCTTGTTCTGCTGCTTCTGAGGAGGGACCTCTGAGGAGAGATCTCCTAACGAGGAGTCCCGCCCCCAGGCTGCGTCTTCCCGTCTCCAATCCCTTGGAAACAACTGCACTGGCCAGCGAGTGGGGACCCGTGTGTCACATATTGTGTCCCATCTGGCCGTTAGTTCTTAGTGTGAAGGACGCAGCACATCCTCACCATCACTGCAGGATTTTGACCCTCACTCAAAATGGCAAAATGCAATATGTGTTTAATAGATTATTGTTAAAATTAGATGCTTTTGTGTGAGTGTTTGTCTGTTTTGGCAGGTCACTGCGTGGTGTGGCTCTCTGACTCTCACAGTTTAAATTTTGGCTCTTTGTGTCGAACTTGTTCTCTACCCCTGGATTGATGTGTTAAATCTGTACCCTAGGGCATGTTCAAAGGAGGAAGCAAGTCAGCATTGAGCTCAATCTTTTTTTTTTAAATATAATTTTTATTTTGATCATAGTGGCTTACATATTGTTGTCAATAACATTTTAGGTACATATTTACATAAAATCAGGGGGGATTCCCATCACCAGATTGTCCTCCCTACACCTCTGTATTTGTCCTACCTCCCATTCCCTCTTCCCTCACCCCCAGGGCGGCCAGAATATGTGATCCCCTCTGTATCCAACCCTCTACTTAGTAGTCTTGCACCTGTTTGGTCTTGATGCCTCCCGTATCTCCCCCTCTAACTGTAGGCAGGACTATCTAGTTCAAGTTGCATGGTTTTGCCTAAGAAAGAGAAGATACATAAACTGGGGTATGAGTCTAATACCCCCAAAATGGGTGGAATCCTTCTAGAGGCTCTCATCATCAATTTGGGAGATGAAGGGGAAAAAGAAGGTGAAACACTCCACCAGTACCAAAAATGGTGTCAAATATCCAGTGAGGACTCCAGCTATATCGATAAGCACCACAAAAAACAGACGAAAAACAAAACAAACAAAAAACAAACAAAAAACACGCCATGTTCTTGAAATAAGAAACATGGCATAGCACATAGCAAAAGAAAAGAAAGGAAGAGAAAAAAAATAAGTATAACTGGGGACAACACTTTCAATAATCACCCCCAAACAGAGAAATCGATCAAAATAGATAGGTAAATAAAAATAATAATAACAATAATAAATGAAGGTAAAATATATATATATAAAAATAACCAAGGTTTTGTGCTTTTTGTATTTTTGTTTTTTCCCTCCTGCCCTGGCACAGTAAATATTGGGGTCATTTGAAAAGGAATTCCCTTGGCCTAAGAAATATGAACATGATCCCCAGTCCCAAAGGTCTGGCAGAGACAATTGTAACGGAATGAGGCTTCTGGAAGCACAAAGAAAGACGCTATCCTAGGTGCCATCCTAGGTTCAGTGCATAGACCAAGATCACCAACCACAGAAGATGGATTAAAACGACACAGGTAACAGAACCTCCAGAACCACAATGACTGACTTCATCATAAGTCCCACCTCAGGATCTGTGCAGATACTGAGACCTCTAAACACAGAGCTCTGGTTATATCAACCTGGACAAAGCAGAAGTCTTCCATACACCAAAAAAAAAAAAAAAAAAAAAAAAACCACCACCGGGAGAGTAAATGATCCTGAGCAAAGTCTAGAGCTGATCGCATGACAGTATACTCCAAGGATGGAGCATTGAGCTCAATCTTAGCAGCAGCATCTATTGAGCACTCAAGTAACCTTCTCCGTCTGCTTTTCGCTGTGACACACTGCTTGTGGCTTGAACATTTCTTTTGAGAAAATAAGTACAAAATACTATTCTTTCTAGAAAACAAGGGTGGGGTTCCAAACACAGGAGATCTATTTTTTAAAAATATGCCACTCCTGACTTTTTGTGAATTTCCACTCTTTATCTAGCAAAGGGCTCCAGGCCCTTTCTTGCTATTTGTTTTACTGTTAAGCTTAAGTATCCAAGGCCAAGAGCAGCCTCACAAAACAACTATGTATATTATCTGATTAAGAACTCTTAGCTGCAGAGAAAATAAAACCTGAACTCTTGCCCTCCTTCCTTAATTATTTCCTCACCCTATGATTATTTATTATTATTATTATTACTATAAATAATATATCCAGAAATGTTCAGGGTCCATACCTGGCCTTGTGATTGGTGGGAAGAAGTTTATTTATACATTGTATTCTTTCCTCAGAATCTGTTTTTGTTCATCTTTATATGTATACACCTGGTCTATTTTCCTGGTTGTGAGCCTCTACTTTGATCATCTTTTTGGTTTACAACATTAATAGTTAAAAATTACCCTTATTATATCTCGGACAACACTGCTGAGTCTAGTCTTAGTCATCAGGTTTGTCTAAGGAACCTGTGTTGAATGTTCAAATGTATTATAGTAATATACTAATTCATTTTTTGTAACTGATATTATAAGAATTGCCTAATTCACCTAGGATTGATAATAGTCATGACAAGTCAGGCTCTGAGCAAAGAGCACAGAAAAATAAAAACAAAAAAAAGGCCTGTATATCTTTGTTCACATTCTTATCTATGCAATGGACCCTCGACAGATTCTGCCCAGTCCATGTTTGTCAAGATCAGTCTTCCGTAGTTAGAGATTTTGGTTTTTGCCATAGAGCTAAGTATGTCATGTCTCCTGATCGCATCATATTGGTAGATGATAAGATAGGGCAACCCTTAGATCAAGTTGTTGCCATTTCCTCATGTCAGGGTGCCATATCAAAACTGATGCAAATTGGTGCCAGAGCGATATTAGGAAATTCTGAGGGAGAAATTTGGTTCCTAGTGCTGTTACTGAGACCTGTATTGGTTCCACATTTGGGATATGGGGTTCTGGATTGAACGGTTGCTGTCCAATCACATGGAGAATAAGTTGGGTCCACATGGCACAAGCTCAGGGTGGGAGGCTTCCCTCTATTATGAAATATATCTTATCCCTAGTAATGTATGTATTATAATATAAAATGTAGATAAGAGTTTGTTTCTGTGTATAAGACTTTCCCTTATTTAGAGTGCTTTTGCAAAAGGGGATGATACCAAATTATATTGTTGTTGGAATTGGGGGGTAAGAATGATATGTCTACACATTCTCTGTGCCCTGGTTTTGTCCTGAGCTTTCATGCAAGACTTTTTGTTTTGTTTTGTTTTTTTTTGGGGGGCCATACCTATTTTAATGCTCAGGGGTTATTCCAGGCTAAGCACACAGAAATTGCCCCTGGGGGGCAATTGCTTGGGGGGACCATATGGGACACCGGGGGATTGAACCATGGTCCTTCCTTGGCTAGCACTTGCAAGGCTAGCGCCACCTCGCGGGCCTCAGCAAGACTTTTTCTTGTAGGTTTTCATACCAAGAAGAGCCAATTCTGGTGATGATGAAGAGAAAAATGAAAAAAATCTCTCTCTCTCTATATATATATATATACACACATATGTAATAGATGTATATATACATACATTTGTATAGAATATACATGTATATGTATATACATATATATCTGTGTATATATGTGTATATATGTATTATATGTATGTGTATATGTATATATATGCATATATACGTATATGTATATAATATACATATAATAGAAAAATAAAATAACAATAAATTGAAAAAAGGATTAAAAAAGAAATGTTTAAGAGGCTAACTCACATTTGGGGTAAACAGACTAGGGGTGTTATTATAGAGGTATTAAAAATATAAAGAAAATATAGGCTTGCCCATTAAGTCTTTTGAGATATTTTTGTGGGGGTGTAATCCAGGGCACTTTTTATCACACATCATATTTTGTTGAGTTTGAGGAATGTTTTGCAGCCATAGCGATTAGGTAGTGTCATTGGGCTGGGGGTCCTTCTCAGGTTGAATCGGTAGCGTGTAATAGTCCACGATTAGGAAGGTGAGAAAAAGTATCATATAGCATGAGTCAGCAGGAGTGTCGGTTGTAGTTTTTTGCCAAGGCACGAGAGGTCAGACTGAGAGAGTGTCCTTTTGGTTTGGGAGCTGGGTGGTGGTTTATTGGGGCAGAAGGTTAGTCTCGGTACCTACTGGGTTAAGAACTAAGGGTAGAGAGGTTTGGGGAGTGAGAGAATAGAAGGATTTCTGAAGGGGGGATGGATAATATATAGGAGGGGCTATATACACTATATATACACACTATATATATATGAGTATACATATGTATATATAAGAGGGGCTATATACACATAGGCATGGCTTGTTTACATTTTAGCTTTGGCAATCAGAAAGAAGTGCACTGTCAACAAACTCATGCCCACATAAAGTCTATTCTTAAATAACAGTCTATTCTTAAATTGTTGTTGGAGGCCTAACTCTCATAGGCTGGGTCTGAGATCTTAAGAAATAATTGGGTTAAGAAAAGATAACTAATTGGCTAAGATATGGATTAGGAGAGAAAGAAGGGGAAAATAAAAAATAAGAGAGAAAAGAAATGAAGAATAAGTAAATACAGTAAAATTAAGTTGCAAAAGGTTGGGCCAGTGCTTTGGTATTGGAGGGTTTTTTACTTTCAAGGTTCTTCATCACTGACTGTGGTTGTCTTTGCTAGATAAAGATTTCAGGGTTATATAGTAGCTGGAGCTTTATAGAATAGGCAAAGTTCCATGTCTAAAGTTCTAAGCAATGTGGTAGCAAGGACAGTAAGGTATGGCCTAAGTAGTATAGTCCACTACATCTTCAGTAGAGGTACCTTTTCTAAGGAGCTATTGAGAGCGAGGGTTTTATTTAACAATGATTCAATTGAATTAAATTAAATTGAACATAGAAGAATAAAGGATAGAGGAAGAGAAGAGATAGAATGAAACAGAGAGAAAGAAAGAAAAATGAAAAAGAAAAAGAAAAAAAAGAGAACAGTGGTTTGCCAAAAAGTGTTCAATGAGTGAGACCTGTAACATAAGTCTGTAATGCACCACCAGTGAGTGTTCTGGTGATCTGAATAATCATATGCAATGATTATATGCTTTGCATCCTAATAGAAAACATAAACAAAAGGAAGTGAGTAGATTATTTTATTGAGGCATTGTCATAATGAGCACTGTATATGGATCTAGTGTGAATGAATACCAAGGTTTAAAATTAGGGTGCCCACCCTTTGTTTCCAAGGCCCACTATGGAAGAAGGTGAAGGGTTATTTTATACATGGTGAAATTAAGGCATTAAAGATTAAAGAGTTAGTAATCACTGTAGTGAGAGTCCCAAGCTTCCAATCCTATTCTGCACAGGGTTCTGTAGATAAATACATTAGGACATTATTATAGACCATTGTAGTTTGAGGTTTATTGCACACTTATTTACTCTGAGCTGTTGTTTCCTTCATTGCTTGTTTCTTTAGATTATAATAGGTGTTCACATCTTTGTGCTGCCCCCTTCCACTTTGTTTGATAACTTCTCTTTGTTGTAAGATGGCACCTACAAGGTTTAGAGTTTCTACCCTTTTGATCCTTGTATTTCTTCATGGATTGAAAAGCCTGTTCTTACCCTAACACTGAGACACATTCAGTTATCTAAAAGGATTCAAAAGAAAGATCTCAAGTGTTAGTAAAGTAATGGACAGCATTTGAAGCCTCCATACAATGTTGTCCTTTCATAAATATGATTTATATGCAGATGCAATTGTTTCTCTACTTAAAAATTTCCCAAATGGAAAGAAAGTATAAAAATAAAAATGTTTTAAGAAATATTCTTTTTACAGAGCTAAGAAAGATTATAATTAAAACACAAATTAGAAAATCTGCGATTTTTCAACTAAGGTATAAAAAATAAAAAGCAGAAATTAGAATTGAATGTATGACACTTATTTTTATTTTGGAAAAGGAAATATGTTGTGAGGCCAACCCAGGAAAGGGGGAGAAAGGGAGGGTGAGAGGGGGAGAGAGAGAGAGAGAGAGAGAGAGAGAGAGAGAGAGAGAGAGAGAGAGAGAGCAGAGAGCAAGAAAGAGAGATAGATAGATAGATAGAGAGAGATAGAGAGAGACAGAGACAGAGACAGAGATCACTGGGATTTTGCACAGAAAAGGAGACTTGTAGCTCCATGCTATAGTGCTGTATTTCAGAGAAAGGCAGAGCAAGTTGTTATCTTGCTGTTTTTTCTAATGCTGTGGATTAAACCCCACCCACAGGCTCTCCTCCTGCCCCCAACCCCTGCCCCAAATGCCAGGCTTTTCTTTTATACCTGAGCAGTTTGCCTTTTCAAGGTGATGTGTCCCAGTTCAATTGCCATTAAGGGTGTGGGCATCATCACCCCTTAAAGATGCTTTAACAGTAATCCCCTTAAAATACATTAACAATATATGAATCATATTTAGAAAACACAACTAGAATCTGATTAAATGATAAAGAAAAATTTATCATAGACCACCTTGTTTGTAAACTTATGAAGATTTTATATTAGAATATTTGTTATTAAATTGTAAACAGTGCTTCTAGACTGGCTGAAAAGAATCTTAAAACAACAGCAATAAGACAAATCCGCACTTTTGTGTTTGTGTAAATTACTGACTTTTGAATTAATTTTCACACCTCCTTTTCTCACATCTATTTAGTAATTTACAGATTATCAGTACACTTTTATGAAATTTTTATATGAGTTTCACACATTCATGGGTCAAAAAAATATTACACACTTAAGCAGTTTTTCTAACTGTCCTAGAGTGGTAGTGTGATTAACCTGAATTATACACATGCTAAGCCTGTGGTGTCTAAATAAATATAAACCTACTTTGTAGTATTAGTTCTGTAAGACATGTATGTCCATGAGTCAAAGATTACAAAAAGAAAAAGGAAAAAAAAATAACTTCCATACTTTGGGTTAGTTCTTTCAAATATTTAAAGATATTATGTATAAAGAAATCTAGAAAAATGTTTGGGCAACAAGGGAAGTCTATTCCTATTTATTTTTTCTATTTATTTTTTCTGTTCAACTGCAACATAAAGTTTGTTTCTTTTGATATTTTTCTCCTTCCAATAAGAAAGGAATTGTGTATATTACTTTTTAGTTATTTAGACCAGTTTTTCCAACTTCAACCAGAAAAAAAACTGATAATTGACTTAAGATATTTCTTAAAGATTTGTTTTGAACCTTCTCTCCTTATCTTTCTCAACTTCTCAAATAGATAAAAGGTCATTTGATGTTAAATTCTCTTTGTAAGTAAACTAAAATATATAGCTGGATCTGAGGGTTTAATGATCTCTTTTCCCAATAGAAGGGAAATTAGGGGAAAGGTGCTTACAGGCAATCAAATATTTTGAATGGAAACAATATAAAATACATCTTAGTTAAAATGAATAAATTATTATTGGGATGGGATGGGATAAGAATACCACGTGATAAAAAAGAAGAAATATATTTAGACATACTATGAAATGAATAACTTCACATATGTAGGGAAGTATTGGAGGTTTATATGCACAAATATTTTTTTATTTAACCAACTTTATTACATACATGATTGTATTTGGGTTTCAGTCATGTAAAGAACACCACCCATCACCAGTGCAACATTCCCATCACCAATGTCCAAAATCTCCTTCCTCCTCACCCAACCCCCGCCTGTACTCTAGACAGGCTTTCTATTTCCCTTGTATATTCTCATTATTAGGATAGTTCAAAACGTAGTTATTTCTCTAACTAAACTCATCCCTGTTTGCGGTGAGCTTCATGAGGTGAGCTGTAACTTCCAGCTTTTTTCTCTTTTGTGCCTGAAAATTATTATTACAAAAATGTCTTTCACTTTTCTTAAAACCCATAGATGAGTGAGACCATTCTGCGTTTTTCTCTCTCTCTCTGACTTATTTCACTCAGCATAATAGTTCCATGTACATCCATGTATAGGAGATTTTCATGACTTTATCTCTCCTGACAGCTGCATAATATTTCATTGTGTATAAGTACCACAGTTTCTTTAGCCATTCATCTGTTGAAGGGTATCTTGGCTGTTTCCAGAGTCTTGCTATGGTAAATAGTGCTGCAATGAATATAGGTATAAGGAAGGGATTTTTGTATTGCATTTTTGTGTTCCTAGGGTATATTCCTAGGAGTGGTATAGCTGGATCATATGGGAGCTCGATTTCCAGTTTTTGGAGGAATCTCCATATTGCTTTCCAAAAAGGTTGAACTAGACAGAATTCCCACCAGCAGTCAATAAGAGTTCCTTTCTCTCCACATCCCTGACAACACTGCTTGTTCTCATTATTTGTGATGTATGCCAATCTCTGGGGTGTGAGGTGGTATCTCATAGTTGTTTTGCTTTGCATCTCCCTGATGATTAGTGATGTGGAGCATTTTTTCATGTGTCTTTTGGCCATATGTATTTCTTCTTTGTCAAAGTGTCTGTCCATTTTTTCTCCCCATTTTTTGATGGGATTAGATGTTTTTTTCTTGTAAAGTTCTGTCAGTGACTTGTATATTTTGGAGATTAGCCCCTTATCTGATGTGTATTGGGTGAATAGTTTCTCTCACTCAGAGGGGGGGCTCTTGTATCCTGGGCGCTATTTCTTTTGAGGTGCAGAAGCTTCTCAGTTTAATATATTCCCATCTGTTAATTTCTGCTTTCACTTGCTTGGAGGGTGCAGTTTCCTCCTTGAAGATGCCTTTAGTCTCAATGTCCTGGAGTGTTTTACCTACGTGTTATTCTATATATCTTATGGTTTGGGGTCTGATATTGAGGTCTTTAATCCATTTGGATTTAACCTTCGTACATGATGTCAGCTGGGGGTCTAAGTTCAATTTTTTGCAAGTGGTTATCCAGTTGTGCCAACACCACTTTTTGAAGAGGCTTTCTTTGCTCTATTTAGGATTTCTTGCTCCTTTATCAAAAATTAGGTGATTGTATGTCTGGGGTACATTCTCTGAGTATTCAATCCTACTTCACTGATCTGAGGGACTGTCCTTATTCCAATACCATGCTGTTTTGATAACTATTGCTTTGTAGTACAGTTTAAAGTTGGGGAAAGTAATTCCTCCCATATTCTTTTTCCCAATGATTGCTTTAGCTATTCTAGGGTGTTTATTGTTCCAAACAAATTTCAAAAGTGCCTGATCCACTTCTTTGAAGAATGTCATGGGTATCTTTAGAGGGATAGCATTAAATCTGTATAATGCCTTGGGGATTATTGCCATTTTAATGATGTTAATCCTGCCAATCCAGAAGCAGGGTATGTGCTTCCATTTCCGCATGTCCTCTTTTATTTCTTGGAGCAGAGTTTTATAGGTCCTTCACATTTTTAGTCAAGTTGATTCCAAGATATTTGAGTTTGTGTGGCACTATTGTGAATGGGGTTGTTTTCTTAATGTCCATTTCTTCCTTACTACTATTGGTGTATAGAAAGGCCATTGATTTTTGTGTGTTAATTTTGTAGCCTGCCACCTTGCTATATAAGTCTATTGTTTCTAGAAGCTTTTTGGTAGAGATTTTAGGGTTTTCTAAGCAGAGTATCATTTTATCTGCAAACAATGAGAGCTTGATTTCTTCCTTTCCTATCTGGATTCCCTTGATATCTT
>NW_026060405.1:0-58574 GCF_024139225.1 Suncus etruscus
TGCTACCGTGACTACCACCAATAATAATCTTAAGTCCAAAGCAACACTGGATGTATCCTTCTAAGAACAACAAAAAGTTGCATTTTTGTGTCTGTGTGTGTTTGCAAATGTGTGCATGTGTAAGTTAAAGTGAAATTCTGCAACCTCTCCCATCAAAAGTGCTTCTCCTGCCTTTAGCTCTGAGCTGTTACTTGTGTTGGTCAATGAACTTCTGTAGAAGAGATAGTGGGCCAACACTAAAACCAGAACTCATGAGACCTGTGTGCTTCCATCACTGATGAACCTGCTCAGGCTCATAGGAGCAAGTCACAGCAGACCTGTTAGAGAATAAAAGGCAGGTGATTCAGAACTCCCATCACAAGATCCAAGAATCAGCCAAGCCCCAGAAGCAGACAAGCTTGCTGACTGGCAGCTGAGTTTACTCCTAGGGGCAGAATAGCCAGGTTAGGATCCCTGGTAATTTTCCTTCCTGCCTTGCCCGACAGCAGGATCTATTTCCCAAGAAGGACTGAAAGTACCACTTGAGATTGCTCTCTTAGAATTCCTTGCCATCAAACATAGGCACGTGACAATATTAACCAAGAAATATAAGGAGGCATCCTCTGGGGATAAGACCTCTGAAAAGTGCTTTCACTCCTGCTTGGGATGCCGCTAAGGGACATGGAGTGCATGGTACTCCTATAGTAATTATTCAGCTTTCAAGGGGCCTCTCTGACAAGCTGAAGATGGCACCAGGAAGCCATGGGCTAAGATTGGTCCCATGTTGAACAGCAGAATCAACCTAAAGACTAGACTTCTATATAAAACCACCAACTCCACCATTTTACAGGGTGGTGTCAATGCCATATTGATGGAGCTATATAAGCCAACACAACCTGGTAGACACACACTTGGTAGCTGACTAGGATATGAAGAGATACTGTCTGTTGGCAAAGGGACCCTTCATACTGGTTTCAAAATTCTGAGATTTGCAGAGACACATTTTCCTTAAATTCACTAATGTACTTTCTGTCTAGAAATAGATCAGCTCTATCTAGTGAGAAACCTTATCCCACATTCACCAGGCTCAGATGGGTGTGGAGTCTATGTCATATCAAACTGAATACAAATCAGAGAACCAATCTGTACTGTTTTAAAATGTGATGCCATGACCCCTATAACTTCCCTTTCTAAGCAGTTGTGTATCAGGCCCCACTGAACAATCAGATGGACACTATTGTATTGAATACCATCAGGACTGGCTCCAAGCCCCCCAAACACCTCTGGGAAGCCTGCCACCAGGCTAAAATGCAGTATGATTGGAAAAAATAAAAATCCCTTTAAACATACAGCACAGGAGCTGGTGAGATAGTATTGTAGGTAGGGCATTTGCCTTGCATGTAGCCAACCCAGGTTCTATCCTTGGAATCCCATTAGGCCCCCTGAGCATCAGGAGTGACTCCTAAGCACAGAGCCAAGATTCACCCTTGAGCACTGTCAGGTATGCTCCCCTCTCCCCACCCAAAACAATATAGCACAGAAGGGGAACAGAATAAAGGCATTCCTTGGTCGGGTAGAGACAATAACCCTCCATTTTCCCATCAGCACATGCTGGTGTTTGGCTCTAATGGAACTATCAAACATATACAGGGAAGCAGCAGGACTGAGCCATGGGATTACCTAGCATACTGAAGTGGCACAAACATACCACCCTCTGATCTGTGAGCTCTTGCAGTTGCCCTGATTGATGGATGGCCTGGTTGCTTCCTTACCTTCCAGTACTGGTGTTTAGCATAATATTCACCTTGAGCAATCCACTCTTCAGGAGTTGAGATCTTAACAAACATGCTATCATCAAAGTCTAAAATGAAAAAAGAAATGTGGGTTTCTTGACTTGGTGCTTGTTCACTCACTCAAAGCTACTGTTTTTATGGAGTTGCCCATGGAAATACGTGTGTTGAATCCCTGACCCACCTCTCCTCAAGAATTTCTCCCTCCCTCCCTCTCACTTCCCTCCCTTCCTTTTCTTTTTCCTTTCTCTCTTTTTCTTTCATTTTGGGGCCATACCCAGCCCCAGTGCTCAGAGCTTATTCCTGCTTCCAAGCTCAGGGATTACTCCTGGCAGGTTGAAGGACAAATGGGATGCCAACAATCAAACTCAGGTCAGCCACATGCAAAGCAAGCACCCTAAGCAAAGTACTATCACTCCTGCCCATGTGTCAGTTTTGTTTAGCAGACACAAAAACACAGTCATGCCTGCAGCTCCTGACCCCTCCCCATGCTGCTCTCTGCACACCTTAAAACCTGGTGCAACTAGGGACCCAAAACCATGTTGCAATTCTGTGAACTATTGTATCATAGATACAAAGTTTGGCTTCAACTGTAATTTTTCTTTCTTTTCATTACAAATAAGGCTGTCATATATATGTGCTTATATATATCAAACCATGAGAATCTATATAAGACTACCTCTAGGGGGCCCGGAGAGAGAGCACAGCGGTGTTTGCCTTGCAAGCAGCCGATCCAGGACCAAAGGTGGTTGGGTCCCCCGTGCCTGCCAGGAGCTATTTCTGAGCAGACAGCCAGGAGTAACCTCTGAGCACCACCGGGTGTGACCCAAAAACAAACAAACAAACAAACAAAAAAAGACTACCTCCAGGACAGACTTCTGGAAGCAGAAAGACTGTGGCAAAAAGAGAACACATTCTTTATATTGCCCGTGGGCCTCCAAAAGCTCAAAACAGTGAATCTTATTTGAGGACATATGCCCTCTAACCCATGCACATGGTTCTCACTTTTATTTTTATGTATTATTTTTGGGGGGGAACACACCTGGCAGCTCGAGGGTTACTCCTGGGTCTGCACTCAGGAATCACTCCTGACAGAGCTCAGGGCAGGAATTAACCTGGGTTGACCTCATGTAAAGCAAGCACCTTACCTGCTATACTACTCTTCCGCTCAAGTTCCTGTAGTTTTCTTTTTTCCAATTAGTTTTATTTTCAAATTAAAAAATAATTAAATTTCCAAGAGACATGAGTTAAAAAGTTGTTGATAGTTGAGTTTTAGTCGTACAATGTTTCAAACTCCGCCTCTTCAGTAGTGTTCATTTTCTGCCATCGGTTTCCCTAGTTACCCTCCAGTCTCCCATCTCACCTCCAGCTAGCCTGCCTTTAAAAGACACTTCTCTCTTTTTTCTCTCTCATTCTCTCTCTGCCCTTTTTTTGCCATTTAGGCACCATGGTTTGAATAATATTACTGCATATACTTCATGACCTTTAAGTACCCAGTTCTTCTCCAGAGTGATCATTTCCAATTATTACTGTTCTTTCTCTATTCTCTGTCCTAAGCATACTTCCCCCATCATTTCTATTGTCATTGACATTATTGTTATTCTGTGTTTCTTCCATATATCATATATGAGTATAGTCATTGTCTTCCCTCTCCCCCAGACTCATGTAACATAACATTATACTTTCCATGTATATCCATGTATAAACAAATTCATGACTTCACTTTTCCTAGTAGCTCTATAATATTCCATTGTATATTATATGTACCATAGTTTCTTTATCCACTTACCTGTTCTTGGACACTTGGGTTATTTCCAGATTCTGGATACTGTGAGTACTGCTACTACAATAAATATAGATGCAGATGCCTTTTCTGCATTATATTTTGGGACCTCTGAAGTACATTTTCAGGAGTAGTATTGCAAGGTCAAATAAAAGCTCAATTTCTAGGTTTTTGAGGAATGTCCATTTTGTTTTCTAAAAGTTCTAGAGCAACTAACATTCCCACCACCAGAAAAAGAGTCCCTTTCTCCTCACATCCAAACCAGCATTGGTTGTTTTGGTTATCTTTGATATGTGCCAATCTCTGGTGTGAGATGATATTCCAATCCTTACTTTTAAAGAACAAGTCAGCTTGTTAACTCCCTAAAGGAGTTAACTCTCCCAATCTCATCATGAACATACTCGCCCACTGACCCTGGCAATAAATACGAACTCTCATTTCTCAGAGGAATGTGGAAAAGAGGCCCTTTCCTAAAATTATATTCTCTACATTTGACAATAAGAACATCTGAGCACAGAATAAGCTTTATACACTTCTGTATTTCTATTTCAAAAAATGAAACTTGACAGAATATGGACATGACAGCTTACCTTTATTTTCATCTGTCTTCACGACTTGGACAAAATTTCTTCTAGTAAAATACATGAAAGCGGGAGCTCGTTTTTCCAGGTTTTCATCAAAGATCCAGAGGTTTACCCGAGCCCTCGTGATGGCTGTGTACAGCTGTTTCAGTTTTCCATTAAGGAGCTACAGACAAAATTATGGACAAAGATAATGAACCTTTTCTTTAAAACTATAGAGTGAGCGTACTATGGTTCTGGAGAATTAGAGTGTGTTTGAAAGAAGGATGGCAGAGCCCAGGGCAGGACACTGACGCTCCCTGTGTTCACTACAGAAAAACAAGGTTCTACAAAGATAGCATAGCGTTTGTACACGATAATCCTTAAATTTACTATAATTCTGTATTTGCAGAGGGAGCCACATGCAGAAGTACTTGGGGGCTACTCCTAGCTCTATAATCAGAGTGGTTTTTGGTGGCAAGCTTAGGGGTCCATGCGGTACTCGCAAATAAACCTGGTCCTCTTACATGCAAAACCTGCACTTAGCCTGTTGAACTCTCTCCAACTCCATAATTTTTTATATTCTGAAGTAATTGCTGATGGGAAGCTACAAAGACAGGACAAAGAAGTCTCAAGTCCCATCACTCACTTCACCCCAGTGGTTTACACCTTCAAAAACTACAGCAATTTATTATTTTTAATTATTTAAACTATTATTTTTAAATGAGACCAATTTTATTTTTTTCTTTTAATTTTCTCCTAATATTAAATTACTCATGAGATACCCCTTGACTTAAGATTGTGGACATAAAGGGGACATGACTCAGAAAGAAAGAGGAACTCCTTAATAAATGCAAATGTTAAAACGATGAGGGTTTTATGGCTACCCAAAATGCATGCACAGCTTGGTGGTGATTTAGCTTCTATTTATGCAGAGCCTTCTGGGCATTTTACAGAAATAGT
This sequence comes from Suncus etruscus, assembly GCF_024139225.1. Taxonomy (NCBI): domain Eukaryota; kingdom Metazoa; phylum Chordata; class Mammalia; order Eulipotyphla; family Soricidae; genus Suncus; species Suncus etruscus. The sequence goes on from NW_026060405.1 coordinate 5,076, forward strand.
CTCATAACTGCTATTTGCTACTTATTTGTTGTTTTCTTTGTATGAGTCAGAAAACTAGAACAGCGGTTTCTCCCAAAGATTTTGTTTAGGCTTGTTTCAATTTTCTGTGATGTTCTCATTCTCCTTCACAAGAAGTCCCCTCAAGCCTCCCTCAGTTGGGAACACCACAAAACTTCTTGACTTTGGCCTCCCTCTGTATCTAGGAGCTGTCACCTGAAAGCTGGGAAACTCCTAGTTAGATCTGGTAAGCAAAATTACCAGCATCAGTCTCCACTAACTAGAGTCCTGGAGTTCTCACATGAAGAAAGTCAAATTTCTTTTTAGGCAGGGTGTTGGGACCACAACCAGCAGTGCTCAGGGGTTACTCCTGCTCTGAGCTCAGAAATCACTCCTGGCAGGCTCAGGGAACCATATGGGATGCTGAGAAACGAACCAGGGTCTGTCCAGGATAGTCCTTGTACAAGACAAACACCCTACTAATGGCCCCAAAGTCAAATTTCGGAAGAGCTACCACCTTCTTTCCCTCCCACAACCAGTCCCCCCTTTCAGAAAGAGCTATCTAGCCCATGAATACACCTGCTGAGAGATAAGAATTTGTTAACAATGATACCTCTGCTCCTCTCTTTTCCATTCTCCACTCCAGGTGCAAGGCTCTTTTTATTTGTTTTGTTTTTGAGGGAGGGCCCTACCTTGCAGTGCTCTGGGGTTATTCTCGGCTCTGTGCTCACGAGTGAGTATAGCAGTGAGTATAGCACTGCTCAGAGGACATCTCTGGACACCTATTTCTCCAACCCCAATGTTCCATCTTTAATCTCATATTCTCAATTTGTTTATAGGTTCCCCATCAGGTAAGTACAACGTCCAAGGGCAGAAAAATCACCTTGTACATTTCTGGATTCACCGCAAGAGTTCGGCCCTGGGAGGAGCTGGGCTTTTCCAGGGACACTTCAATCAGTGGCTGGTTTTCTTGAAAATCTAATGATGAAGGTGTAAATGAAGAAATAATCTTCCATTCTTTGTAAGCCTGAACAACAATGACGAATTAAGATCAATAGAACGTACTGTGATAAGCCCAGGACCAGGACTTCACTCCCAGCTATGAAGAAAGGGCAATTCGATGGTCTTTGAGTGTGGGAAAGGGAGAGACTCAAGTTACAATGGAATATTATGCAGCCATCAGGAGAGATGAAGTCATGACATTTTCCTATACATGGATGTACATGGAATCTATTATGCTGAGTGAAATAAGTCAGAGGGAGGAAGAGAGACACAGACTAGTCTCACTCATCTGTGGGTTTTAAAAAAAAAAGTAAAGACATTAATGTAATAATCCCAGAGACAGTAGAGTGAAGGGCCAGAAGAACTGGCTCACAATATGAAGCTCACCACAAGGAGTGGTGAATGCTGTTAGGGAAATAAACTACACTAACAGCTAGCATGACAAAGCAAATGAATGAGAAAAGTAGAATGCCAGTCTCGAATACAGGGGGAGGAGGGAATCCGGGGCATCGGTGGTGGGAATGTTGCACTGGTGAAGAGGGATGTTTGTTTATGACTGAAACCCAACTACAATCATGCTTATAATTATGGTGCTTAAATAAATATTTTATTAAAAATAACAGGATCTAGGACTCTGCCAGGAAGCCAGGCATATGTGCCTATTTGTGAGGGGAGAAGGCTTAGCTGTTTAAAACATTCTTTATTTTGAAATTCGAATTTTAACAAACAATACAGAGAGGACCAAAGTTAATCTGACCCTATTCTGTAAGAGATTCCATTTAGGATAATAGCTGAAAAGAGACATGTGGCAATATTTCTTGTTTTGGGGGCTACACCTGGTAGTGTTATGGGTTTACTCCTGGTTCTGTGCTCAGGTGTCACTCTTGGCAGTACCGGGAGGATCACATGTGATGCTAAGAACTGAAGCTGGGCCAGTTGTGTGCAAGGTCATTGCTCTACCCACTGTATTATTTCTTCAGCCTCATGTGGCTAAATTTTTCTAATTAATTTATTCAAATGGCCAGAGGACAGCTTCAGAAGTAATGAAGCAGAGACTCTAGGTCAGATCTAGCAAACTCTTTATTTTGTTTGTTTGTTTTTTGTTTCGTTTTTATATTTTTGTTTTTCGGCCACACCTGACGACCCTAAGGGGATAGTCTAGGCTATATGCTCAGAAATCGCGCCTGGCTTGTGGGACCATATGGAATGCCCGAGGATCAAATCTAAGTCAGTACTAGATTAGCACCTGCAAGGCAAATGCTCAACAGATTGGGCCACCACTCCAGCCCCTTTTCTGTTTATTTTAGTTTTATAATTTTATTTATTTTAATAAATTGTTTATTTATTTATTTAAGCACATGGTTACAAACATGTTCTTAATCGGTTTTCAGCCATAAAATGCATACACCCCCTTCACCAGTGCAACTTTCCCACCACCACTATATCCGTTTTCCTCCTCCCCCATTCCCTGCTTGTCCTTGAGACAGGCTTTGTATTTCTCTCTATCATTGTCACGTTGTCACGGTAGCTGTTAGTTTAAGTGTAGTTATTTCTCGAACTGCATTTACCACTCTTTGTGATAAGCTTCTTATCATGGGCTGGTCCTCTGGTCCTTCCAGCCCTCTCTCTATTGTCTCTGGGTGCTATTATTATACTGTCTTTTCCCCCCTTAAGTCCCACATATGAGTAAGACTATTCTGTGCTTATCTCTCTCCCTCTGACTTATTTCATTCAACGTAACAGTCTCCAAATCCATCCATGTACAAGCAAATTTTATAACTTTGTTTTTTCTAATAGCTGCATAGATAGCTCCATTATATAGATGTACCACAGTTTCTTTAGCCATTCATCTGTTGTTGGGCATCTGGGTTGTTTCCAGATTCTGGCTATTTTACATAGTGTGCTATGAACATAGGAGTGCAGAGGGCATTATTGTATTGTCTTTTTGTGGACCTAGAGTATATAACTAGGACTGGTATTAGATCCAGCAAACTCTTAATTCAGTTCTCCCAATACAAGAAAAAAAATTGGCTTTCTTTTTTGTGGTTTTGCTTTCCCTCTTTCTAAAATGGATATAATAAAATTCTCCATGTTTGTTGGGAAAATAAAAGAAGATAATCAGTGCCAAATGTTTACTATAATGCCTAATATACAGTTAATATTTTAACCATTTTTTTTCCTTTACTCAAATCCGAGTCCCAAAGTTCCAGAGCCTACATAGTCCAGGGACTGAAAGATTTTTGCCCTTGAAAGGTCAAGTAGTAAATATTTTTGGCTTTGTGGGCCATATAACCTCTCATAACAACTTAATATTCTGTTGTAGTGCAAGTGAACCAAAGTCACGCTCTGAGTTCCAAATTATTTTAGACTAAAATTTTGACTTTTATGTAACAGCTAAGTATTTATTTTCATGTTTTATCTTCCAACCATCTACAAACAGGAAAGTTATTATTAGCTTTCAGATAACACAAAAACTGACAGTATACAGGGCTCTGTATCTATCAGACAGGGTGTGTGCACCTGAGGGGAAGCTGACATGTTAATATTGTAGACATTTTTTTAAAATCTAGAACTCCACCAAAATTTCACATCTCCTGGCCTGGTGCTACCTGTCACTAAACAATACACCTTTTTCAAGATGATAATTAAAAAAATTAAGCTCATTTCCTCCTTTAAAAACTTCTTAACAATTGGTGGCAGGAAATGAACACTGGTGAAAGGACAGGTGTTAGAATATAGTATGACTGAAACTCAACCGTCAACAACTTTTAAATTGCATCGTATGGTGATTCAATTCAAAAAAATTTTTTGGTGTTTGGGCCACACCCCGCGGCACTCAGGGGTTACTCCTGGCTCTACACTCAGAAATCACTCTTGGAAAACTCAGGGGGCCATATGGGATGCTGGGGAATAAACCCAGGTCCATCCCTGGTCCACTGCATGCAAGGGAAACACCCTACTGCTGTGCTATTGCTCTGCCCCTCAAATTAAAAAAAATGTAAAGAAAATCCTTAACTTAAACTATGTAAATATCAGGTTAAATGTGTTCAACACTGTCTAAAAACAGAGATGATGATGTCAGTGTATACTACTGGTGGCTCATACTTGAAACATGGTTCAATTAGCACAGATTACAGCACCAGGGTCAGCACCACGCTAAGTCATAATAATTATTTAATGTCCAACACTGAAACATATCACCAGTTCTAAGAAAGGTGAGTCATTAACCCCTGAACTAGTGAGAAGATAAATAAAAGGGCCTCAGGGCTGAGTTATGACTATCCTCTGGTTCTTACAACTGACCTGTTTGCTGAGGAGTCCCTGTGCCTATGGTCAAGAGGTTGTCCTGAAAACCACATCTGCCAAGGGCTCTGGAGGACAAGGTTGCAAGAAGAATTGAAAAATGTTGAGTGGGGGCTGGAGAGATACCACAGCGGTAGGACGGTTGCCATGCATGTGGCAAACCTGGAACAGACCCAGGTTCAATTTCTGATATCCCACTTGGTCCCCGAGCCTGCCAGAGACTGAGCACAGAGGCAGTAGTAACCCCTGAGGAGTGTTACCAGGTATGGCCCCAAAACAAACAAACAAAAAAAGTAAGAAAACTGCTAAGTGAAAAGCAAGAGCAGTTCACAGGGCACAGGATGACCCTGTTGACGTGACTAAAGCAAACACAGGAAAAATGATTTACTTACAAGGCAGTCTCTGAGGAGCATGTGTGTTAGCAGCAAGAAGACAGCAGCACTTCAGGCAATACAGGGAATAAAAAAAAAGCATCTAAATCTGCAGGCTTCTCCTACTGGAACTATCATAGTGGAGGGAATGGCATATCATACTAGCAAGACAAAACGGTAGGTAAAGCCTGACCTCTATATAAACAGAGTAACAGAGTGACAGAGTAGCCTTTTTTCCCCATAAATAGTTGACAGGCTATACCATAGATTCCAGAGCCCCTTGCACTTCTCACTGGTATACAAATAAACAACTGGGACCTAGAAAAGTAGAATGATGGAGTCTTACCCCTTCCTCTTTGGGAAGTCTCAATCTAATCATGATCAATGGTTCTATTATGAAAAAAATAGTTAGTCCCCCAAGATTTAAATTAGCCCCAGGACTAATGAGTGTGTCTGCTTTAGCAAAAGTCGGTGGAAAGGAACAGATTTAAGTTTCAGCAATGGTTTCCTCATCATGAAAGTTTTGAGAAGCCAATCTGAATGCAGGTCTTTAAATGGCAGCACATAAGGTGGAAAGATTATAAAATTTAAACGAATATTAGAACTTAAAGGAAGTGACTTTATCTTATGACTCTGCCACTTCTACTATGACTATGAGCAATGGCCTTAATTTCATGATCCTAAGCTTTATTTCTAGAATGAGGGCACAGGGAGCAAACAAACATGCAACCTCAGCAGGTTGGTGAATGATGAAGTGAGTGACCTTAAAGCACCCAAAGCAATTTTAGTGGTAGGTCCTGTCAAAGAAAACATGACTTTTTTTTAAGAAGTGCAGGAAAATCTAAGAAGTCCTTGAAACTGTGAGTTCTGGGGCATTTTCAGTTGTCAAAGATAATGGTGCTTCTAAGTGGAATATGGCAAATAGCATTGTAGGCTGTGGGAAGGTGCACTTGGAATCAGGACACAGCCAGCTAAATCCCCAGAGGTGATCTAGTAAAGCCATGAGCCAACCTGAGGCCCTGACAAAGGACAAGGTAAAGTGAAGTTTGTGGCTAGAAAACCAAGACCATTAGCCAGAGTTGGTAGATCTACTCGCATTGTAGACACAGGAGCCAAGTCAAAGCAGTGAGCTGGCACAGAGGTTACTGAGGGGTCAGTCAGGGACTCTTTCACTGTCAAAATCTACACAGGTGTCAAAGCCATGCCAAAGGGATCTCCAGGAACGGTGGCTGTTCTTGTCCCCTGAGTCACCTGATCCAATGGACAGGACCACACTTTGGTCATCTTCTCAGAGTTGTCTCTTTCTATGAACTGACCTTGCCTTCCACCCTTCTGTCCTTCCAGGACAGCTAACTCAAGAATCCTCAGGAGTCAACAATTAGGCAGCTAGAGAAAAGCTAGAAACTGGCACCTGGGCACCAGGCATTTAGAAGAGGATACCTGTGAGAGAGCTGGGAAAGACATGGTGAAAACCAGCCTATGACATTGTGAAACAATTCACAATCACTGTCACAACTCTATCCACATTCAATGGATGATGCTCCAGGACAGAAACAGGCATCTTTGGAAAACTCTTCTAACCTTCAAATTTTCCATCATGAATGGGAAGGGAAATTTAGAAATAGATGTGCATTGTGTGCAAAAGAATTCAGTATGACATACCTCAGAATCAGTGAAAAAGTTGTAAAGAAGGACATCATCAAATTCTAAGCCTTTTGCTTCATAAACTGTTAGCACAAGTGCCAATCCAAGCTCTTCTGGAATTTTCTCCTTTGCAGTTTCATTAGCTACAAGGATTACCTGAGTGAAGAAAAGGTATAAAATAAGAAAAGGTTTGAAAGAAAACATCAAATTTTACAGAAATTTAGGAAAGTTCATTTTATTTCTGTGGTGGCTGCTAATACATTCAAGAGAGAAAAAGAATTGATCTGCCAAGCTGGTGGACATGTGTTCGTAACAATTTCTTAACTTGCCTGTCTCTGGAACCCACAAACTAGAGACAAGGCGATTATTGAATTCTACCTTATTTCTCAACAACATTCCCATAATACTCACCTGATGGGCTCCAAATTCAATGGGCTGCGTTTTCCTCTTGTTCCCTCGGAGTAAAATTGCTAAGTCACTTACACTACAAGACTCCAGCACTGTGGGTCTGGGACCATCAAAGAGGCCAGAATCCCTAGGAAGGCGATCAAAAGACTCCGGGAAGTAGAACTGAAGCAAGTCCACCACTCCAGAGGCCAGATTTAGGATTCCTGGGATTAAACAAAAAATGCACCAGAGGCAGTGCCAGAGTTGTGGTGCTAGAGGTAAGGTGCCTGCCTTGCAAGTGCTAGCCTAGGAAAGACAGCAGTCTGATCCCCCAGTGTCCCATATGGTCTCTCCAAGCCAGGAGTGATTTCTGAGCGCATACCCAGGAGTAACCCCTGAGTGTCAAACGGGTGTGACCCCACAAAAACACAAACAAAAAAATACATCAGAGGCTGCACACTATTTTTTGTTTTGTTTCTTTCCTGAGAAGCAGATTGGGCTCTGATAATATATTATATATAATATACTATTATTTAATTGCAAACCATCTAATATCCATTTGATGAACTTTTTGGCTCAAGCCATATTGCTCTGGGTGGATGAAGACAGGGAGAGATGTTTCTGTGCACAAACATTTTGTGAGTCCTTAGTTCCAAAGAAGAGTCTAATGGAAACCATCAAGGCTCTTAGAAAAACCACTAGAAGGGTTTTGTGCCTATATGATAAGGAAGTAAGAGTCTTCCTGGCCCTCTGATTGCTGCTCAGACCACAGAAACAGCAGAGCTGGCTGCTAGCGAGAGGCAGCAAACAAGGCCTTTACCATCTTTTCCACTCAGTTTATCCCCACCTAACAGAGAACTATGGGGAGGGCGGAGGGCCAAGGGGAGAAATGTTAGATGAAAAAAAGGAATCTTCACAGAGCTTTCCCTCAGATAACACCTCTTGTCAAAGAGACAGTGAGATCAAATTGAGATGCAGTGATGCTAATCAAATACCACTGTCTGCCAGTACTTTCACAAAAATCATCTTACTCTATCCTTACAACTTCCTACTGTGATAGACCTGGCAAACATGCCTTAACAAATAACAACTTGAAGATTTGGGTTGGTAAACCCCTCCAAGTAGCAGAATTTGAAATGACTGGATCATCCTGGGTCTCTCCAGTGTCTCAGAAGTCATCTGTCCACACCTGATGGAAAACTATATTTCTGGTACAACAGCATGAAATGGGCATGTATGTCTACCTATGGCATGCCAAGTAAGAAAGAAAATTTTTTACTATCTAATATTGATAGTAGTCAATGTATATAATGTAAAAAAATGAGCACAGTTGAAAGTAATTGAATCTCAGTACATCACCTGTGTTGTGGATCCCATCCCATCAAGAACTAGCATCAGAGGTGTACATTCATTAATTAATCTCATCCAGATGTAATTAATTACATCAGATATGTAATTAATTAAGAGGCTCAGGAGAGTTCACTTCAATGAAAAACTGGAATCCACTTAATGCCCTTCTAAGGAATTAGATAAGCCACATTTAAAAAAATACAAATATGAAGTATTGATACAATATAAATGAGTCTGGGTAACATTATGCTAAATGCCAAGCCCAACATATTGTGTGATTCAATTTATATGACAATTTCAGAATAGGCACACCTGTAAGAACTGAAAAGTAGATGAATGGTTCTAGAAAGTGGGGGTGATAGGAGCAGAGAATGAGGAATGACTGCTAATAACTATTAAGTTTCTTTCTGGGGTAAATGAAAATGTTTTGGAATCAGATAAAAGGTAATAGCTACACACCTTGTGACTATATTAAACCTAGCCAAAATGCATGTTCCAAACAGATAAATATTATGCTATGTGAATCTCAATTTTTAAAAATAGAACAAAACAGAGGAATCCTCTCAGTTAACATGGCATATATTTACTACATAATAAATTTATATGTGATAAATATTTCCTGCATAGTGACAAATGCCAGAGGAAGTGAAACAAATGTTAGTTTAGTTGTGTATCGTAATTTCCCCCCCAAATCTCATGTATTTTCTAATGTCTCTATAATCTATTCTCATTCAACAAGAGCAACACTCAATTCACTCAACTCTTCCTTCCATTCAAAGAAATCTATGAGGTTAGTCCATCTAGCCATTGTTTGATTGTATTAAAGTATCACATCATAAAAGAAAAACATCAAATAATAACTATACATTCACAACAGTATCCATTCAATAGAAACAGAAAACAAACTGAGTAAAATCCATAAGCAGAAATCTAACAGCAGATAGAAATGCAAGAGCTAACCCCCTCCAAAAAGGGGGTGGGCAGGAACAATTATACAGATAGCCTTGCTCATGGCCAACATGGGTTCAATCCCTAGCAGTCCATACAGTCCCTCAAGCACTACAGAAGTGATTCCTGAGTGCAGAGCCAGGAGTTACCTCTGTGCACTGCCAAAAGTGACATACCCCCCAAAAAAAGCAAAATGAAAGAAATGCAAAAGCTCCATTTACCAACCTGAATGACTCTTTTGGGACATGAGAGTGGTTTTGGGTCACCCTACAGTGTTCAGAGATAATTTCTGGAGGTAGAGAACTAAATGCAGTGACAGAAAACATAACAGAGTTAGTGCCATGCAAGACAAATGCATGAACACACACTCGCTCTCTCTACTCTCTCTCTCTCTCTCTCCTCTATATTTCTCCCTAAAATCTAAGGGAATCTCAAAACATAACATAAAGAGACTAGATAGAAAGTGGATAGAGGGCCGGAGAGATAGCACAGCGGCGTTTGCCTTGCAAGCAGCTGACCCAGGAATCCCGGTGTCCCATAGGGTCCCCCGTGCCTGCCAGGAGCTATTTCTGAGCAGATAGCCAGGAGTAATCCCTGAGCATTGCTGGCTGTGGCCAAACCCCCCCCCAAAAAAAAAGTGGATAGAGAATATGTTTTGCACAGAATCACTACCAATTTGACTCCCCAGACCTTCATGGAGTTCAAACCCAAATCTTTCCAGGTGTGATCTCTGAATTGAAAGTCAAGAGTAAGTTTTAAGCACTGCTAGGTATGACTCAAAAAAAGCAAAGAAAACATGAAACCAGGATGAAGACCCCTTCTTCTTGTTTGTCTGGCATGGTTTCACTAAAGGAAGTTTCTAGGGGGCAGAAGAGATAGCATCGGGGTCTTGCATGCACTCAATCCCAGTTTGATCGCTCAAACTCTGATGGGTGCAGGCCTGGAAGATCATGAGTACCACCAGGTATGACCAGGGAGGTCCACCAGGATCACTGGGTGTGGCTCTAAAGCTCCCCAGCACTGGCAAGGCACCCAAAACCCCAGGGTCATTGCATTGAACCACCAATAAATAATTGCTAGGAAGGGTTCCTGGATATCCTAAGCAACATTAGGTCATCCTCTAAAAAATAAAAAAATCTCTAAATGTGTAAAATAAGTCTCCAATGCTTGTGGACAATCAGCGCAGAATGACTCTAGGAGTGCTCGCTTCGGCAGCACATATACTAAACTTGGAATGCTACAGAGAAGATTAGCATGGCCTCTGTGCAAGGAGCACTCTAGGACCATATGCAAATTTTCAGCACTAGGTGGTGATATTTAATCCCTCTATACCTCACTCTGCCCTTTTGTCCCATGGGGTGATGCCTGCATTGTAGAGCTGTGCGGAGTAGGCACAGATACCAGGAAGAAACTTCATAGCGTAGTACATCTCACACAGATGGGGTACAACTGAAGTTCAAAGCGAAAGCACCTGAGTGAACAGAATGTCCTACCACCTCTCAGACCAGTCTGTTTGTCCTGACGAGGCTGTTTAGGATTGAAGACTTGTTGACTGGTGTGCAACTCTTACATATAGAGGTGCTTCCAAAGCGTTTTACCAAAATTTCACTTTAGACATTCTCTAAATATATTTGCCTGTAATGGCAAACCCTTAAAAGGTGATTATTTTAAAGACCATCCATTGTTTGAATGATCAACCTAAGAATGAATAGTGAGAATAGTGAGAATCTTACTGCAAAGGTTCTGTAAAGCTAGGCTTCAGCACAGCCAACTCCCAAGGCATCTGTCCCATTGCTTCCCCAAGAGGGTAGTGGGCCAAGAAAGCCGAGACATACCTGAGTGAGACCTGTAATTCTGGTATAGCTGGTGGATCTTCTTGGGCTTCCAGACAGAACACTGCTTGTCAGTGGTGTTCCTGCTGGCATAGTGAAACAGAGAGCACAAGTCGCTGAAGCGGAAGGCCACACCCTGCATAATACTCTGAGCTGTGTCCCCAGTAAGGAACATGGCATTTGGGTCATTGATACATTTCATCAGCAGTGCCAGCTCAGCCTGGGTGAAGTCCTGAATCTCATCACCATACAGCTCATGGATGGACCACGGGAGCACCTTGAGCTTGGACAGCCTCCAGGACAGATTGTACAGAACATCTTCTTCATCAAAATAGCCTTTCTGAGATCGTATCTGTTGATAGAGGCAGAAGAGACTATAGATCTTGCTCCAGTCTTCTTTAAAACTGGGGGACCGTTTCCGTCCTAATTTCTTATATGCTTCCTCTGTGAGACTTCCTTTGGGAGAACTGAGGGCTTCATAAGACCCCTTCAGAAAAGATTTTATTTCTTTCCAGATGAGTGCGGGGTTATAGGAGGTTTTTCCTCTGATCATTTTGGGCCATATTTCATTGGTAAACACCTCAAATGTCACATACACTCGGGGGTCACTCTCACTGGCACGTGATTCTGTGGCTTTGTCCTCTTCCCCATAGTCCCCATCCATCTCAACCTCTTCTTCATCCTCCTGCCAACTGGGAATGATCAGTTCATCCTGGGTGGACCACCCAACAATAGTTCTTTTCAGGCTTCCATCTTCATTCCTCAGGAAGAAAGGATTGGGCAGAGAAGCATCCAGGAGGAGCAGCAGCTGCTTTGAGGTGACAAACAGAGGAAAGTTCTCATCCCGTAGATCCTGGAGTTTGTAGGTGTTGGGTTCTAAGGGTTTATAGTGACTAGTGGCCTTGGTAGATTTGCAAAGTTCAGTGAAACTCCTCTGCACCTCCTGGCACAAGACATGATTCTTAGTCACAAAGATTTGATGCAAATGCTCCAGCTGTTGGGGTAGCTGGTCAGCACATACTTCCGCCTCTTGGCTGTGCCCTGTCTGCTCCCCTCTACTCTCCTCTGCCCTGGCTTCACTCTCCTGTTCTTCATCTATGCTGTCTGATATTTCCACTTCAATGGAGCCTTCCTCTTCTTCATCCTCTTCCTCTTCCTCTGTACCTGGACCTTCCCTTCTGGCTTCCACTTCTGACTTTCTCTTTGACAAGATTGGTTTGGTCAGCAGTGGACTTCCTGCCTGCTCAGCTTTCTCCCAGTATACATGGAATTTCTTCCACAGTCTATAGAGGCAGCATGTTGTCTTCCCAGTGCCACTTCGGCCAATGAGGATTATGGGCTCTAGTGGCCTGGGGTTGAGGTCGATGACAGCATACTCCAGCTCACCCACACGGAAGGGATACTCCACTGTGGCCTTCATGTCGTTGAGGATGTTGAATGCCATGTTGGTGCTGAAGCTGTGGAACTTCATGATGTTATATTCTGTCTCCACTGAACTGGCTGGAGGGAAGTATTCAGAATCCATGTGCTCTATTCTCCTCTCTGCCTCCATGTCCTCCACATAGCAGCGAGGGATCCGTTTCTGGATTTTCTTATTAGCCTACACCTGGCCTTTGTTGATGCCCTTCAGCTTCTTTCGCAAGATACAAGAAAAGCCCCGGTCATAGGCACTGCAGATGGCTTTAATGGAATCTGACAATTTGCAGTGATCCAGCACAATGTCCCAGATCCGAATGATTTCTGTGTAGACTCGTCCTGACTTTTCCATAGATGGAATACTTCGTTCTGTGGCAAAGATCTTCTCTGGGTTCTCACTGCAACATGGAGAGAAGTCAATGGCCAGCTCCCACAGCATCCGGGCTCCTTTGTCTAGCTTAGCCTCAAAGAGCTGGATGCTTCCCTTGAGGTGTTTTAGCCGCTTGTGCAGGCTCTGAGTCCACTCACCATTCCCCAGCTGCTGTATAATCAGGATAACCTTCTTCTTGATAACCTTTGTCATGACCTTGCTGGACAGCTTATTGAGCATTTCAGAGGTGCACTCAATCTCCCATGTCATGTTTTCGAAGTCCTGGAGACAGGACTCAATGTCTTGTGCACTCCAGTTGTCCTGGTCCTCATTGCCTTCCCTCCCTGGGAGATAAGCAGGAAGGAGCTGAGAGACTCCAGAACATATCTGGCCAAAGCCTCCCACTGTCTTGAGAACAGTGGGGTCATCTTCACTACTGTTTGAGTCCTCAGACACCAGGGTTTTTCTGGAGCTTGTTTCTCTTTACTTCTGTGCCTGCATCTGCCTTGAGACACTTGGAAGTTTGAAAACAGTCCTCTGGCAGGGACATTTCCCATTCAACCTGTTGAATCAAAACTATGATGTCCTGCACAAGGCGATCTTTCACAGAGCAGGAGCCAGTGTCTCCAGCCTCCTGGGCTTCAGGCAGGCTCTCCATGCTGACTGGGACTTCAGCCTTTTCAGGCTGGGATGTGGCCATGCATGGAAGTGACTTGAATATGTCCTGGGATTTGAATTGTGATATGTGTCCAGGGGTGGTAGCTCTCAAGAACCTTCCCGGGGGCTGAGCAACACGGTCCTGCCGGACCTTCCGCCTGTTCTCCATCACTGCTTTGTTCCAAGTCAAGAGCAAAGAATCGTTCTTCTTGATCCGGTGGCGTGCATCTTTACCTTCTCTGTTTGTCAGGTTGAAGTTAATGTCAAACCTTGCTAGTAGCTCTATCAGCTTCTTAGTGTGCTTCGTCTTCCCCTTCTGGAAGAGGATGTGCATCAGAGTGTTCCCATTGCTATCTTGGACATTGGGATTAAGGTAGTAAAATTCAATGGGGTTGTACCAGAATAGATTTAATAGGTGGCTGAGGAAGTTAAAGCCGATGTTAACTGAAAAACACAAACAAAAGCCTATGTGTGGTTGCTCTTCTCAGGAACAGAGATTAAACCCCTGATTTTGAGAGGGACACCAGCTTGGGACATCTTAGAACCCTCCCCCTCTGCCACTTCCCCCAACTATTCTATATTTGTTAAGTAGCATTGATTTTTCAGTTGGAGGTTATTTGCTTCTCTTGGGGTATTAGCAATGTTTAAAACAATCAATGTTGAGGGCTGGAGCGATAGCACAGTGGTAAGGCCTTGCACTCAGCCAACCCAGGACGGACCCTGGTTTGAATCACAGCATCCCATACTGAGCAACTTCTGAGCACAGAATCAGGAGTAATCCTTGAGTGTCTCCAGGTGTGACCAAAATAAAATAATAATAATAATAATAACACCAATCAATGTTCAACAATCAATGTTCTGATTGTTGTAGAAAAGGGCTATAGCATTAAGCAATAGGTGGCAGTAAGGATACTGCAAAACACATCAAAAAATCACAGAACTGGAAAATTACAATAATACTGTTTAATAATAATGTAGATAAATGTCAACCATGCCAAGGGCGAGAAGCCTGAAGCCACCTTTAATAGTCTAGTAAGATGCTTCATGTCAGCAACCTTGAAAATGGTATAAACAAGATGATCGTATTTGTCCATTATGGATCACCAACTCTTAAACTTAAGGATCTCTTGACCCCCCCACCCACCCAATTCACAGTGTCAGTTACTTCTCCCTATCAAGCTGCAGGGAAGAGGTCAGGGGATACACAGAGGCCTGGATCTGAATTGAGCTTACCACCCTCTTTTTCCAAGATGATTTTCTCAAAAGGCACAGCATCAATTCTCCCAGCCAGCCACCCCATGGTGGTGGGAAACAAATAGCTCACCTTGGATGTCTAAAAAAATGTGAAGTGCTGCATGCAGAGGTGTGTCACCTTCCATGAGAGAGATACAGCATGGATCTGCACCCCTGCTCAGCAGAACAAAAGCCAACTCAAAGTCCTCATGTTGGAGGCACACGGAGAGAGGCCTTTCTTGGAGACCCTCGGGTAAGGCTAAAAGGGGTAAAGAAAAATGGCAGCTGTAAGACCTGGAAGCTACAGCCCAAGACAAGGTTCACTGGGGCCTCCTAGTATCAGGGGCTCGTCTACCACTTATTTCAAGGTAAGAACAGGCCCCTCCCACTGCCATCATCCTGGTCCTATTCCTTCAAACACTCTGTCTCTGGAATAGGCCTCTGCCACTTCTGTAGTTTCCCTTCCTGTGCACCCACATGACCACAGACCACTTCCTACAAAGAGCTTTGGATTGTGGACAGAGCAGCCAACAGGTAAAAGCGTGATTCTTATTCCAGGCAGGGAATCCAGAGTTAGCAGCCAGGATGCTCTGTGAACTTTGAAACAGAGAATGCCCCGTGTGACTCTCCATTGCCACCATGCCTGGCTTCTCTCTTCCCCCCCTCACCTTCCTCTGAGCTGATACTAAGTAATGCTGTCTTTCCTGCAGGATCCCTAGCTTCCACTCACCATCCATCTGCAGTCCTCTGCACTGTGCCCCCACCCACAGTGTGCATTCATGTGCCTCTCTTCCTTTCTGAATATTTTTTAAAAATGCATTATAGTTTAGGCATCACAGTTAAAATAGTGTTAACCTCTATAGTACTAATGTACAAAGTTCCTGCTCCCCAAAACTTACAAAGGGCTCTATGCTCTTTGTATATCCCTATGTCACCTCCAGCATTCTCCTCTATACTTAGTCCCTAGCACTTTATCCCAAGGAAAATCTCAGTAAATGTTGAATGAAGAAACAAAACCAAGAAGTACATTACGCCATAGTGCCATGCAGAGCTAGTAACTGTCCATGAAAGGAGTGAGCTTAAAGAAATAAAGAAGATAAGATAGGGGTCGGAGTGGCGGTGCCGCAGTAAGGTGTTTGCCCTGCACCCATCTGATCTAAGATGGACTGCAGTTGGATCCCCCAGTGTTCCCCATCATCCCATATGGTCCCCCAAGCCAGAGCGATTTCTGAGTGTACAGCCAGGAGAAACTCCTGAGCATCACCGGGTGTGGTCCCCCCAAAAAACAAAACAAAGAAAGAATAAAGAAGAAAAAAAGAAGAGAAGATAGTCCAACTAGTTCCCACAAGCCATGCAGAGGACCAATGCCTAAAAACTTTGTGTGGCACTTAGAGCTGAGGCCCAATGCTACCCTCCTCAGAAAGGCATTTCCTCTTAATTGCAAAGCTGCAGTAAACCACATAGGCAAAGAGCTCTTCCAAAGATACTATCTAAACAAACTCATTTAATATCCAAATCACCCCCAAGAAAGAATGACTCTGAAGCATCCTCATTTCCAAAATAAGGAGCTACAAGCATAAACAGCACACCCAAGGCTGCAGAGTCAGTAGAGGCATTAGGGGGTGGGAATGAGGACGGAGGTTGGTGTTTCTCAAGTATAATAATAAAACCCAATCCAGCAAGACATCTATGCACTCCAGACACACAGTCAGCCAAGTGTGAGTGTGCTGATTACTGTGGCAGATGTTTCCACCCACCGATTATTGGCTATTTCTTTAAAAACAAAATTCCCATTTACTGATTGGAAGAGAACACTATAGTGCTGCATGAGGGGAAATGTTCCACAGCCAGCAGAAAATGACCCAAAGGTAAGGACCTTCCTTCCATCTACAGGCATCTTCTCACCCAAGAGAGTAAAGAGGACCCCTACACTGCAGAGTTCTTACAGGGGCACACAACTTCCATCACAGGTTTGAAACATGACAGAGGACAAGGGGAAAAGGCAGGAATAAAAGGAGTCTCTGTGAGCAAATGAGGGACAAAATAGCAGGCAGAGAGCCCAGAACCTTGGACAGCTCTCCAGGAAGCCAGCCTGGTTCTTACCTCCTCCATCAATCAGGCAGCCCAGGAGAAAGGTCCTTCGCTGGTCCCAGGTGCTGAGTTGTGGAATGACAGAGCAGAGGTCGAGGTCTGAGAAGCAGCAGTCTCTGAGGACACAGTTTCCAAAGGGGGGCTCCCCACTCACTTTGCGGGTCAGCAGAAGAAGCACTTCTGGCCACTTCTGTCTTTCTAGTAAGAACTTGATGAAGGCGTTGGCACAGTCATAATTAATGTCACAAATCAGATCAGGAGGAATTTCTTTCCAAAACAAAAGAATACACCGCACAGTGAAAAAATGTCCACTTTTCTTGCACAACCCAACACAAATATACATAAGTCACAGTTGATTATTGAAGAGTAGGTCTACGCATGAAAAGTGAAGAAAGTACTTAATTACTTTGACTCATGGAAGTCAGTGTAAATTACTTGGGTCTAGTAGAAATACCCTAAGGAGAGTACAGTTAGGCTTGGAAGAACAGAATCTGACTGAGTCCTCTGAAAGAATAACACAGTGAGAGAATTCTACTGAATCAAAAAGGGCAAAAGCCTAAGATTCTGTTATTAGTAGTTTTGTGAATGTTTAGGCTTAAATCACAATTAAAAAAAGAAAAAGATGCCTAATTTAAATGTTTTATAACCTCTTAGAGGACATTAAAATGCAGGGAGATAGTATCAGGAAGCATATGGTCAGGAGAAAAATATGGTTAATTTCAATTATTAATTTTATACATAATCTATTCTTATACCTAATCTCTGCAAACAGAGTAATAACTATCCCAGTTAATACTGCTTATATATCTTTTTTTGGGGGGTGGGAGGGTCACACCCAGCAGTGCTCAGTGGTTTCTTCTGGCTCTCTGCTCAGAAATCGCTCCTGGCAGGCTCAAGGGACCATATGAGATGTGAGAATTTGAACCATTATCCTTCTACATGAAAGGCAAACGCCCTACCTCCAGGCTATCTCTCCAGTCCCACTGCTGATATATATTAAGGGGAAAATTCTATTGTATTTAAATAGATCTTCACTAAGTAGCTTGGCATATATTGAACAAATAAAAACATAGGATGCAAGTAAAATATGAATGTCTGATAAAATATTAGTCTATTTCACAAAGGAGTTGGCATATACTTAGACTAAAAAATAATTTTTTGCCCCCCTCTGAGAAGCCAGTGCTTGCTGATAAGGAGTCCCTTCCCCTATGGCTAAGGTAAACTGGGCATGACTGCCAATAAGCACTCATCATCCCAATTTGGCAGACCCTATTTTTTGGTGTGACTGAGAAGGAGAAAAATGGGATTTTAAATTGAAACGCATGTAAACGGTCCCTCCTTCCTTTAAGAAGCCACCAATGGAGGTCAGGAGCTAGCCTCCTGATCAGAATTCAGTGGGATCTGCATGTATGCATTTTGGCCATAATCCCACTCTCCCAAACCCGGCAGACATTTCTGGCTCTACCAGACAATCCTAGGCAGACTAGGCCCAACTATTTTACCCTTAGAAAATATATAGGCCCAAAGCCAATGGGAAAACCCAATAACCTAAACTGCAATATCTCTACCATACTTGGGTGACCTTGTGTACCTAGAATAAACCCTTAAAACATATCTACCACCAACCACCTCCTATACAATTAAACAGAAAAAAAACACTAAAAAAAATTCTGAAACTCCAGCATCCCAACCACCCTATGCAAAGATCAATGGGGAAATAAGGAAGACACCAACAGATATAGAGAGAAATCCTAGCAGGTTCCCAAGTCCTCCAAAATGCACAAAATTTATAGATGAGACATCATTTAATGTCTTAGCAATGGAATTCAAAGAATCACTAACCAAAGAAATCCATAGACAAACAATTTATGCAACTCAAGAAAAACTCTATCAAAGATGAGAGAGTCCATACAAATGGAACTAAGAGAACTAAAAAAACATGCTAGCAAGGCATAATAGAGGGGTCCTCAAACTTTTTAAACAGGGGGCCAGTTCACTGTCCCTCAGACCATTGGAGGGTCTGACTATAGTAATAACAAAACTTATGAACAAATTCTTATGCGCACTGCATATATCTTATTTTTCAATGAAGAAACAAAACAGATACAAATACAATATGTGACCCACAGGCCATAGTTTGAGGACCACTGCATAGAATTACATACATAGAGAATTGCATGGATGAACTTGAAGACAAAATGCAAGCCAGCGACAACAAGGAAGTCAATAAAAAATATGAGAGACAAAACATTGGACTAAAATGTAAGGTACATAATGAACAAGGACAAAAGAAATAATCTACGACTTATAGGAATACCAGAAGGTGTGGAAAAGGGGGAAAGGAAAGAAGTAGTGAGGGAAATAATAGCAGAGAATTTTCCCAATCTTTGTAAAGAGACACCTGTACAAATCCAGGTACAAAAGAGGCAAAAGAGTTTCAAATAAAAAAAATAAAAAATAAAAAAATAAAAAAAAAGAATTTCAAATAAAATAGACCCTAATGGACTAACACCAAGACATATAGTAATCCAAATGGCAAAAAAAAAAAAACCCTGAGAGATGAATTTTTCAAAGCAATAAGGGAGGAAAAAAACCCTCAAGTACAAAGGAAAGGACATAAGAATCAAACCAGACCTTCCATTAAAAACAAGACCAGACAGTTGTATGTTCATTTGATAGAAATAAAAAGTGACCAGACTTGAATACCAAATCCAAAGTCAGCAACAACAGAATCACTACCCAATCTACAACAAGCTCTACAAGGGGGAACAGTTGCTCTAGCTTTACCTGGGGTAAAGGAGGGAAATGTGGGATGCATGCTGGGAATAGGGATGGAGGGAGGACAACATTGATGGTAGGAATGCCCCTCATTCATTATCACTAGGTGCCTTAAATATTACTGTGAAAGATTTGTAATTCACTGTGACCACAATAAAAATTAAATAAAAATATTTCATTTTTAATATTTTCATTATTTAAATTTTATTAATACTCTCCTTACTAAAATTTACATTTGTAGATTTTACCCGTTCAATATAAACTCCAAAATGTATTAGAAAATATACATTTTATTTTATTTTATTTTATTATTTTATTTTATTTTATTGGTTTTTGGGCCACACCCAGTGGTGCTCAGGGGTTACTCCTGGCTGTCTGCTCAGAAATAGCTCCTGGCAGACACGGGGGACCATATGGGACACCGGGATTCGAACCAACCACCTTTGGTCCTGGATCAGCTGCTTGCAAGGCAAACACCATTGTGCTATCTCTCCGGGCCCCAATGAAAAAGTTTTATTAATGATAAGGAAGACATGATGTTCATTACAATAAGATTCATGTACAAAATAAAAAATTTTTTTTTGGTTTTTGGGCCACACCCAGTGGTGCTCAGGGGTTACCCTGGCTGTCTGCTCAGAAATAGATCCTGGCAGGCACGGGGGACCATATGGGACACCGGGATTTGAACCAACCACCTTTGGTCCTGGATCGGCTGCTTACAAGGCAAAAGCCGCTGTGCTATCTCTCTGGGTCCTACAATTCTTTTTTGGTTTGGGGCCACAAAGGCCCCAGCTAATTTCTAGCAAACTGAATCCATCAACACATCAAAAAGATTATACACCATGACTATGTGGGTTTCATCTCAAGGATACAAGGATGGTTCAACATATGCAAATCAATCAACATCATACATCACACCAACAAAAAGAATGACAAAAGCTGTATGATCATATCAATCAATGCAGAGGAGGCATTTGACAAAATCCAATACCCATTCATGATGAAAACGCTCAGCAAAATAGGGTTGAAAGGAACCTTCCTCAAGATAGTCACAGCTATTTATAAAAAGCCCACAGCCAATATTATCCTTAACAATGAAAAACTGAAAGCATTTCCCCACTAAGGTCAGGCACTAGATCTAGCTGTCCACTGTATCCACTCCTATTCAACATAGTTTTAGAAGTCCTAGCAATAACAATCAGACAAGAGAAAGGAATCAAAGGAATCCTAGTAAGGAAAGAGGAAGTCAACTATCTCTATTTGCAGATGATATGATGATATACGTCAAAAATGCTGAGTCCACAGAAAAGCTCCTAGAAACAATAAACCAATACAGCAAAGTGACTGGCTACCAAGTCAATACACAAAAGACAGTAGCATTCCTCTATGCAAATAACAAAGTAGAAGAGAAAGAGATAAAGGAGTCCATTCCATTTAAAATAGATCTAAAAATATCAAGAACTTAGGAATCAACCAAACAAGAGAGGTAAAACATTTATACCATGAATACTTCAAAACATTTCAGAAAGAAATTGAAGAGGACCTAAGGAATTGGAAGAGCATCCCATGCTCATGAGTAGGAAGAAACAGCATCATACAAATGACTATCTTACCTAAACTACTATATAGATTCAATGCAATCCCTATCCAAATTCAGATATCATATTTTTGGTCACACCTGGCAGCGCTCAGAGTTATTCCTGGCTCCACTCTCAGAAATCGCCCCTGGCAGACTCAGGGGACCTATACGGGATGCCGGGATTTGAACCAATGATCTTCTGCATGAAAGGCAAACGCCTTACCTCCATGATATCTCTCCTGCCCCTCAGATATCATTTTTTAAAGACAGAACAATCAATTATAAATTTCTGTGGAACCACAAAAGACCTAGATTAGCCAAATCCATATTGAAAAACAAGATACTGGGTGGCATTTCTTTACCTAACCTGAAGCTTTACTATTAAGCCATAGTGATCAAAATAGCATTATACTGGAAAAAGAGTCTCAGACCAATGAGTCAGAATAAAATATCCAGTGATATATCCCCAAATATATGGTCAACTAGTGTTTGACAAATGAGTCAAGAATGTAAAATGAAACAAAGACAGTTCAAAAAATAGTTTTGGAACAACTGGATAACCACCTGTAAGAAATTAAAGATTAACCCATATCTCACATCTTACACAAAAGTCAACTAAAAATGGGTTAAAGACCTTGAAATCAGGGCCCGGAGAGATAGCACAGCGGTGTTTGCCTTGCAAGCAGCCGATCCAGAACCTAACGTGTTTGGTTCGAATCCTGGTGTCCCATATGGTCCCCCGTGCCTGCCAGGAGCTATTTCTGAGCAGACAGCCAGAAGTAACCCCTGAGCACTGCCGGGTGTGGCCCAAAAACCAAAAAAAAAAAAAAAAAAGACCTTGAAATCAGAACCAAAGCTGTAAAGTTCACTGGGGAAAATATAGGCCGAAAACTCCAAGACTTATACCACAAAAATGCCAATGGTGGGGCCGTAGAGATAGCATGGAGGTAAAGTGTTTGCCTTGCATGCAGAATGTCAGTGGTCCCAATCCCGGCATCCCATATGGTACCCCAAGCCTGCCAGGAGCGATTTCTGAGCATAGAGCCAAGAATAACCCCTGAGTGCTGCCAGGTGTGATCCAAAATAAAAAAAATAAAAAAATAAAATAAAAAGCCAATGGTAAGAGCTGTAGCATCAAACCTAAATAAATGGGACTACATCAAACTAAAAGGTTCCTGTATGGCAAAAGAAACTTGGGCTAAAACTAAAAAATAGCTAATAGAATGGGAAAAAAAAGTTTGCATTCAATACATCAAAGGTCGGATATTTAGGATATACAAAGTACTCACAAAGATCAGCTCCACAAACAATACAGAGATTAGCATGGCCCCTGCGCAAGGATAACACACAAATTCGTGAAGCGTTCCATATTAAAAAAAAAAGATCAGCTCCACAAAAATAAAAAAAAATAGAGAAATGAGAATAAATGAATAGACACTTCTCTGAGAAAGAACAATAAATAGCCAATAGACACATGAAAACATGTTCACCATCATTCACTAAGGAACTCCAAATGAAGACAACAATGAGGTACCACAAAAATAATGGGACCAAGTCTGCTGACGGTGATGTACTAAGAAAGGAACTCTTATCCACTGTTGGGAATGCTCCCTGGTCAAACCCCTATGAAAAGCAGTATGGAGAGTGCTAAGTAAACACAGAATTTAGCTGCCATATGATCTGAAATCACCCTCCTGGGTAACTATCCCCAAGATAGAAAGACATTCATCCAATTTGTATGTATGTACACCACTAGTCATTGCAGCACAAAGTACAACAGCCAAGAATTGGAATCAATCTAGCTGTCCAACAACAGATGACTGGATCATGAAGTTGTGGAACATATATGTGGAACATAATAAAATAGTACATAGCAGTAAGAAATCATGTAACCATTCAATTTGCAGCAACATGGATGAAACTAGAAAATACTATGTTAAATAAAGTAAGCCAGAAGAAGGATAAATACAGAATGGTATCCCTTATATGTGGTATTCAGAATATATATCATACATACAGATAATACTCCTCAAAAAAACACAATGGTGTAAATGGTAGATACTCCAAACACCAAAAGCTTTTATAAGTATATATAATGGTATAATGAGAAGTAATCAAATCAAGCAGAAGAGGAGTTAACACAAAGCCTTTACTCTCTTTTATACCACAAAGAAACCTGCAACAACGGAAACAGCTGTTTAGATCAAGCAGTATTTAATCAACCTCTCAACTACAAAGGCCTGTAATAATGTTCTAATGTTTTTATCCACAGAATAAGGTGCATATGCTTGGAAGCCAGGAACTACCACTGCAGTGCTTGCTAGCAGTATGTATTAATTCCTTCATTTTATTATGCATAAATTAACTCTTCAGCTTCTTTGTCCACAAAGGTTCTTGGAGATATAGGTTGGACACCCTAATTTTGCGATTCTGTGTTCTGTCACATTAGACTCCACATACAGTGCTTACTTATGACAATGTCTTGATAAAATATTCCAATTTGCCCATTTGCTTTTGATTGTCTTCTACTATGACCTAAAGCTGATGACCATTGAGACCACTGAAATAGGCAACTGCACACCATAGACTCAGTCCCACTCAGTGAGTATGTTTTTGCAAATTACAGTATTTTTTTCTTTTTTTCTTTTCTTATTTCCTTCATTTTTCTTTTTCAATTCAAGCTATGTTACTATCAGATCAGAATGCCCATGCTGTCAGTTTCTTTTCAGGAAAGCTCAATGAACAAGACATAGTGGATGATACTACATAGGGCAGATTCCTCTTATAGTGCTCACTACCATACTACTTAGTACTCTAAATGTGAAAATTATGTTTATCCTAAAATGTTCCACGCACAATCTAACCCTGAAAGTTTCATTTAGCAAAGTTCACCCCTGCCATTGATGAAGTGCCTAAAATTAGAAACCTTTCCCCTCTGAGGTGCTGGCCCAATTTATCTATTTACTGTTTTTTCTCTCCTTTTTTCCCCTAATCTATTCTTTTTCTTAATTCAATTATGTCTTAAGTGCTCTGACTCATCCCATAAGGGTCAGGCCCCACCTACAACCTATGAATAGATCTCTAATATCTGTCTATAAATGGGCATGCATTTGTATGCAGTGGACTCCTCTATGTTTGCCTAATCTATATTGTAAACATCCACACCTATATTGTATATAGGCCCTCATATATTATACCCCACCCCATCCAGAACTCCTTCTATCATCTCCCTCTCTCAATCCTGATCCATTATCTCACCCTTTCTAATGAGTTAACTCATTAGGAACCGAGACAGACCTCCTGCCCCAAAAAGCCACCACCAGCTCCCAAAGAAAAAGGACACCCTCTCAGTTTCCCATCTTTTGCCCCGATAAGAAGCTGCAACCACCACTCCTGATGAATAATTCTATGCGTTCCTTTTTCTGACACACAAACACACCCCTCAATGTGGACTGTTGCATACTACTGGATTCAGCTCCAGAAAGACCCTCAGCTCAAGGACACTACCTGATCCCTTACTGCTCTGAACCATTTCGCAGTTCAATAAGACCATAGTGTGAGATGAAAATGTGCCCTGTATCCCCCCTCCAAGACTAGCTCAAAAGACTTAATGGGGATATCTATATTTTGTTTATATGTTTAATTCCTTAATAGTTATACCTCTTAGATCCAAATGTAAAGGCTGTCTCCTCCATTCCTTTTTTCTTTTTTACTTTCTTTTTTGATCGTTTTGGTTCTGCTTAGTGAAAAATATTAGTAGAAAAGACGTGCTTAGGAAAATAGCTCAGATCAACATCAGGGCATAGATGTTGTACAGTATGTCATTTTTACCCCCAAATGCACCAACAATATAATATGGCATCATTCCCTTTTGCAGAGGCACACTAAAATGCGGGAAATCTTATATACAGAATCAAGCTCTTACCTACTAGGGCTAAGAACCCATAAAGTCTATAATAGAGGGATGCCTCCCACCCTGAACATTTGTCATGGGGACTCGACATAGATCTTATATAAGTAGACTTTGAGCATTCATCCCCGAACCCCGGGTCCCAACTTTAGAATTGACACAGTTCCTGGCAACAGCACCAGGAATCAACCCCCCCCCCCACAATACCACTCTGGCACCAACTTGCACCAGGCTAGATTCATATATTCATATATCCTGACAAAGAGGAAATAGCAACAACTTGATATAAGGGCAGGTTGCCCTATCTCATCACCAAATGGTGAGATAAAATCAGTAGACATTTTGTCCTTTGACCTGTGCAAAAACCAAGATCACTAATTACAGAAGACTGACTACAACAACTGGGACAGAGCAGAATGTCTGGAACCATAAAGAAAGACTCTATCCTAGACTTTGACCTAGAATCTGTGCAAAAATCAAGATCTCTAATTACAGAAGATTGACTTTGACAACCATAACTGAGCAAAACGTTTTCTAGCACCATAAAAAGACCCAGAGATGTGACAATGAACACGCCTGGATCTGTAGTTGATCCCATGACAGTATGCTTCAAGAGCGAAGAAACCCTGTATCTCTTTAGGCCAAGGGTATTTCCTTTCCAATTTCCCAATGCTTACTGTGCCTATGCAAAAAAAAAATGCCACACCAGACCCCTCTTCCTTCCTTTTTGTTGTTGTTCTGGTTTTTGTTTGTTTCCTTGTCTTGTTTTTTGTTTCATTTTGTTTGGGTTTTTCTTTTTCTTTTTGTAAATTCATATTTATAGCTTCTAGACAGGGAATCCTTCCCTTTTATTTTTTTTTTTGTATTTTTTGTTTTTTGGGGTCACACCCAGCAGTGCTCAGGGGTTACTCCTGGCTGTCTGCTCAGCAATAGCTCCTGGCAGGCACGGGGGACCATATGGGACACCGGGATTCGAACCAACCACCTTTGGTTCTGGATCGGCTGCTTGCAAGGCAAACACTGCTGTGCTATCTCTCCGGGCCCCCTTCCCTTTAATTTTTAACAGAACCACAGAACATGAATCTTCTTGCTCTGCTTCATAAATTGCAGAAAAAGAGGAAGAAATTAAAAAGAAAAGTTGTTGATATCAGGGGCAAACAGTCTCATGAACATTGAGTGGAAATAAAAAATGTCCAACCTAAAGTCAATGACAACAGAATCAAGACACCCAAACTACAACAAACTATACAAAAGGGACCTGTAAAAGGGACCTGTTACACTAGCAGTTCAGGGGGCTACAGGTGGATGTATGAAAAGCAAGCTGAGAACAGGGGTGGAGGGAAATCAACACTGGTGGTGGGAAATGCCGTGATTCACTGTCACTATGTACCTTAAATATAACTGTGAAAAATTTGTAATTCACATTGGTCACAATAAAAAGTATTAAAGGGGAGGGGGGAAAAGTATTAAAATATTTTTTCAATCATAAAAAATAAATTTGTTTATTATAAATTCAGTCCATTAACATTTTGTCTTCAACCTCTACCAATAAGAAAGCAGAGAGGTAGATTTGAAAAAAATGAAGCCCAAAGTATTGATATTAGAGCAATGTTACTTGTACTTGATAGAGCTTGCTTCCCAGCTTTTCTACGTTTTCTAAAATAAACACTCACTGAGATATGTAAAACCTTCTGTGAGCCATGGGATGTGGCACAATGGCAGATCACCTACTTGCTTTACAGGGACAATGGCTCAACTTCAGTTCCAGTGGCACTAATTCCACTGCCTTAGTATGAGTCTAGATGTACCAGCATTTGTAATCCCTGATGCCATGGCAAAAGAATGAGAGAGAAAGAGAGGTCTGCAGTTAAGCAGTCAGGTCTCAAATCCTGCTATACCTAAAGCTGAGTCTTGTTTTCCTAGGATAAAAGTCACAAAGGACCACTTTTTCTTGGTATAAGCTAATTGGAGTCTGTTGATTTGCATGCAAACAGCTCTACACTGTCCTGTGGCAAGTAAAGGATAAAGGGGATGGGGGACAGAGAGAGGAATGAAACCCAGAAAACTGGTAGATTGGAGAATCTATAAGAATTTGAATAGGAACTTCAGAAATGATAGGAAGTAAGGATCGGGAATAAACAAGAGAAATGAAATGAAATAAAGTGGGAGCAAGAAGTGCCACACCCACAGGCACAATCTCCAGGGAGCATTAAATAGAAAGCACACAGGACAGTCAAGAAAAAGCATACTTGTTGCCTGGTCTCTCCTAAGCCCACCAAAGCCCACTAACTAATGTTGCATATTAGAGTCCAGAAGACTGAGGACAGTCTTCATAGGTATTGTGTCAGAAGTATTAAGTCCAGCAGGCAAAGGATTTCTCCTAAGGGTGTTTTCACAGAATGGCCCTCATCTATGAGAGAACACCGAAGGCAGCCTATCCTAGAGTCTTTGGGATGACAGTTATCTTTGGCCCATTCACATCCAAAATAGAAGGGTCATTGGTGGCCTTATCTCACTTCACCCCGCCCTAACAGCTAATGGCAGTCCTACTTCAGCAAGACACTATCAGTTTCCCAATCAAGATCATAAGGAAGCAATGGAAGCTTAAAAGGGTTAAGTAACTGATCCAAAATCACAGACCTGCTAAGTGGCACAGATAAGATTCAAATGCGAACACCGAAGTTACAAAAAGACCTGCTACCTATTCTGAGTTGCATATTCCTCTGGACATTGCATTGACTTTCTGCATTCTTCGTAAAACTGAGAAATCTCTGACCTACAAAATACCAGCTAAATGCTCTACAGACCACACTAATGACTATTTAAAACTATTCAACTGCAATTACTAAGGATTTCTGGAATCTTCCTAGACTACCAAAATCTTGGTTATCTAAGTTATTTCTATCTACCCAGTGGAAAAATTAATATTCAGTTTCTACTAAACTTTATATATCAACAAGAACCAATATGCTAAGAAAAATGTTTGTGATATTTTAAAATGATTTTGTAGCCAAGATAATTCTAGGAGGAACATAAAATTGTAATATGTTGGTTGTTCAAGGGCCAATAAGAGACTTTCCACCACAGAAATTTTGTTTTTTTAAATGCCTTTATGGGGAGTTGGAGAGATGGTATAGCAGGTAAGGCATTTGCCTTGCACACAGCACAACCAGATTTGATCCCCAGCATCCTTGACAGGAATGATCCCTGAGCACAGAACCAGGAATAAGTCCTGAGCATTGCCATGTGTGGTCCAAAGAAAAAAAGAAAAAGAAAGCTTTTATATGTAATTCATTACATTTATCTTTAACAACTATTAGTTTTTGTTTTTTGGGGCCACACCCATTTGATGCTCAGGGGTTACTCCTGGCTAAGCGCTCGAAAATTACCCCTGGCTTGGGGGGACCATATGGGACGCTGGGGGAATCGAACCGCGGTCCTTCCTTGGCTAGCACTTGCAAGGCAAACACCTTACCTGTAGCGCCACCTCGCCGGCCCCAACGGCTATTTTTTAAAGACACGAAAAAGTATTTTAATGAATAGAAATTTACTTCAATCTAATTGAACACTCCAAGAAAAAATTACCTTGCAAGGAAGAAAGTAGGTGCAAGAACTTCTGAACCACTTCATGCTTCTGAAAGTTTTTAGACAATAACCAGTTTCCTGAGTTTAAATACTTCACCAAATGATCTGCAGCCTTCCGGAAAGGGTCACTCTCACTGGCAGGTCCGTCACAATTGCTCAATCCTACAAAATAAAACCAGGTTTAAAAAAGAAAAAAAAGCTTCTGAAAACAGAAACCACTGATTGACAATTGCAGATTGATCAGCATTCACCCCTCTGAGTACCCACATGCTTTGCCCTGTGACTCTATAGCTTCTTCCATGACGAGCTGAAGCTGATTCCCCTCCTCCACCCTTGATTCTGGCCTCGAGTCCTGACTACAGTAGATGTGATTTTCATGCTGGTTCAAAGTCTAGGCACAAGAGACCTTGTATAAATGTTCATTCTCTTGGGTCTCCACTCCCTGCTGTGTTAACTGGTTCTCTGGAGAAGAGCCGGCATAGGATAAGCTGTGAAAGAGCCCACAGCTGTGAAAGAGCCTAGACAAGATCAGCAAGTCATTGAAACTTAAAGGAATTTAGTTAAGACTTCGCGTTTGTAGGAATTTAAAAGTCATGAGCAAATTAAACACTTGGTGTTTGAAACCACAGTTCACTAAAGAGCAACGATTATGACATAGTGCATGAAAGTGAAGGAGGAAAATGGCTTCATGCAATGACAACATCCAGCTATTCAAACTTCTTGCTGTGTCAGATTTACTCCTAGACTGGTTATCGATGAATCCTCAAAGAGTTCCCAGAATGAGAAATTGATTCCCATTCCCCTATCTCCTAGAAAGGGGAAGAGATCCTGGTAAGATTTATCCATGGCAAATAATCCACACAGACAGGAGGGTAAAAGGCAAGAAGGTTGGATGCAGACTACTTTGTCAACCTACCAGCAGCTCCAAAAACCTACAGCCCATTAGTTAGCTGCCCCAAAAGACCCTGAGCACCTCGCTTGGAAACTATTTATTAGGCTCTCAACAGCGACCCCACCTGGAGGTCATAGGTGGGACAAAAGGCAGAGATAAGGATTTTATAGAAAGGCTTCCATATATAACACTCTAAGTCTAATTGACTAGGAGATAGAATAAAATCCACCCACAGAATGGGAGAAAGTATTCCCCCAATACCTATCAGATAAGGAGCTAATAGCTAAGATATACAAGGTACTGACAGAACAAGAAAAAAACCTAACCCATCACAAAGTGGGGAGAAGAAATGAACAGACAATTCCTCAAAGAAGAAATACATATGGCCAAAAGGCACATAAAAGAACGCTCCACATGACTAATCATCAGGGAGACGCGAATCAAAACAACATGAGGTACCTTCTCATGCCACAGAGACTGGCACACATCACAAAGAACAAGAATAATCAGTGCTGGAGGGATGTGGAGAGAAAGGAACTTTCATTCACTGCTGGTGGGAAAGCCATCTAGTCCAGCCTTTATAAAAAACAATATGGAGATTCCTTAAAAAACTAGACATTGGTGCTCGCTTTGGCAGCACATATACTAAAATTGGAACGATACAGAGAAGATTAGCATGGCCCCTGCACAAGGATGACATGCAAATTCATGAAGCGTTCCATATTTAAAAAAAAAAACTGGAAATTGAGCTCCCATATGATCCAACTATACCACTCTTAGGGATATACCCTAGGAACCCAAAAAGCAACACAAAAATGTCTTCCTCACACCTATATTCATTGCAACGCTATTTACAATAGCCAGAATCTGGAAACAACCAAGATACCCTTCAACAAATAGAAACTGTGGTACATTATACACAATTGAATATTATGTAGCTGTCAGGAGAGATGAAGTCATAAAATTTTCCTACACATGGAATAACATGAAAACTATTATGCTGATAAAATAAGCAGGAGAGACACACAGAATAGTCTTACTCATCTATGGGTTTTAAGAAAAATAAAAGACATAATTGTAATAATGCCCAGAGATGAGGGCCAGAAAGATGGGCTCACGATATGAAGCTCACCACAAAGAGTGGTGACTACAGTTAGAGAAATAACTACACTGAAAACTACCATGACAATGACAATGTTAATGAGAGAAGTAGAATGCCTGTCTCAAATATAGGTTGGGGAGGAGAGAGATGGGGGGAATTGGTGGTGGGAATGTTGCACTGGTGAAGGGGATGTTCTTTTAGTGACTGAAATCCAACTAAAATCATGCTTATAATCATGGTGCTTAAATAAAGATATATATATATATATATTGGTTTTTTGAGCCATATCTGGTGACTCTCAGGGGTTATTCCTGGCTATGCACTCAGAAATCTCTCCTGACTTGGGTGATCCCTGCCAGGGGATCGAACCGTGGTTTGTCCCAGGTTAGTGTGTGGAAGGCAAATGCCCTACCACTTGCACCACTGCTCTGGCCCCTAAAGATATTATTTTTAAAAAATCAAGAGTAAGGGGCCGGAGAGATAGCACAGTGGTAAGGCGTTTGCCTTACATGCAGAAGGTCACTGGTTCAAATCCCGGCATCCCATATGGTCCCCCAAGCCTGCCAGGGGTGATTTCTGAGCGTAGAGCCAGGAATAACCCATGAGCATTGCTGGGTGTGATCCAAAAACCAAAAGAAAAAAAAACAAACAAACAAAAAATCAAGAGTAAGGAGTCATTTCTATGGTCAAAGACAGAACAACACTATCTCACAACTTCTACTGATTTGAACAAAAGTAATCATGTAGAAAACACCCATAGATGGAATATTGAAAAGAAGCAAATATTTATTGGGTTCTAATTTTAGATTATTGATTATATAGATATATTAAATATATATTATGTTTAGTATATATTCAGGAAGCTCTCTGGATAGAGGGATTTTGGTGCTTATGATGACTGATATCACTACAGTACATTTAGAGTAGCATAGATTTACAGTAACATACTATGTTGAAGATATGTGGAACTGTTCCCAAAAATATAGTCTATAATCAATATTATCTTAAATAAAAAGAAAAGAGTGTGGGGCCGGGCGGTGGCGCTGGAGGTAAGGTGCCTGCGCTAGCCTAGGACGGACCACGGTTCGATCCCCCGGCGTCCCATATGGTCCCCCAAGAAGCCAGGAGCAACTTCTGAGCGCATAGCCAGGAGTAACCCCTGAGCATCACAGGGTGTGGCCCAAAAACCCAAAAAAAAAAAAAAAGTTTAAAAAAAAAAAAAAAAGTTTAAAAAAAAAAAAAAAAAGAAAAGAGTGATAGTACAGTAGGTATGAGCTCGCCTTGCATACTGCTAACTTTGGCTTAATCCCAGGAACCATTTATGGTTGACCAAGCATCATTTCTGAGCACAGAGCCAGGAGCAGCTCCTAAACACTAATGAATGCAGGTCCCAAAACAAAGGGAAAAGGAACTATGTATCACACACACAACCCGATAATAAAAAAAGGCCTAGCCTACAGTAACGTACCATCACATAGAGAAGTAAACACATATTCAATGGCATACTTGAACAGAGTAGGAACACTTTCGAGATTAAATGTTCGGCAATGAGAAAATTTTCAATTGAGTATGCACTAGATTTATTGGGTTCCTCAGCAACAGACCCTCGGCCAAGGATTTGAAATGAACCACATGTCAGAGCTATCCCCATCCAAGAAAAAAAAATAGGCTTTTAATTCTCAGTCTGTATTAGTAACAAGCTATGTTAAGAGAATAAAAATCCCCAGATGGGGTGGGGTGGGGTGGAGTGGTTTGCTTTATTCCCAGGCATGCATATATATGCAAGATAGATACTCAACCAATATGTTAGATCCTCAATCTAGCACCTTTGGTTTGAAGAAGTTTAAGTAAAACAGGGTCCTTAAGCCTATGAACTATCATATATTTTTTTGCTCTATAAGACTCATCTGACCATAAGACACACATACCATATTTTCTGGCGTATAAGATGACTTTTGAAACAAAAGAAACTCAACGGAAAATCGGGGGTCATCTTATACGCTGAGTATATCCTGAAAAATGTTTCAATATGCCGCTAAACAAAAATTGTCTGAATATTGCCACAAAACAAATTTTCCAAGTCGATCCTGCACCAATCACTGCCAGGCTGCTCGGACCACCTCTCTAACTTGGCCAATACAAGCAGGCTTTTTATGCATGCAAATTAGACAATGTTCTGGACCCGAATCTACACTGTCAAAAGCCTGCTCAGATTGGCCAGAGTCAGAGAGGAAGTCTATTACAGTAGAACCTTTGAACCTTTGCTTGTTGTGATTGGCTCACTGTGGAAGATAACAGTTGCAGCACAGGAACGTTCTGTCTTATACAGTGAATATAGGCCTAAACCTATGTTTTAACTGCAAAATTGGGGGGTCGTCTTATATGCCCAGTCATCTTATACGCTGGCAAATATGGTAGTTTTTAGATGCTCTCCTCCCCTGCACTCAGACTTCAGCTCCAGATGGCATTCACTCCATAAGACACACTCTGGGGGGTAGGGGGAGTGAATCTTATGGTACAAAAAGAAACAATATTCTCCTTATTAATAAGCCTTTAGTGCTGGCTTTTCAAAATAAAAATATACCCATGTCAGAGAGCACTCGACAGTGAGGAAAGGAATCCAAGGGGACCCTAGAGGGACAGCAATATTACTCATTGTGCCTTCTGGCACACACACCTGGATCACCTTTCCACAAGTCAAGTCAGTACACTGGAAACACGTAAACCTCAATATCCCAGGAAAAGGCTCAATGGACTAAAGTGACAGACCTTTAGGTGCCACATTCTCCAGAGCAATAGAAATGGAAACCATTTGACTCCACCTCAGCTGGAAGCCTACTCAGCAATGAAATGTACATGGTCCTACTTGCTGACTAGCATTAGATTCGATCCTTCCATCTTTGTCCTAAAATACACAGGAAAACAATGAAATCTCACAGTACAGAAAAACAGGATCCTTCATTTGAAAAAATAAACAAACCCTTATTTCAATGTCAAGTAATAGGGGCCTGCCTCCTGTATCCTTGCCTCATGCCTTTAACTGCCTTTTGAGACCATATTACAGCAACCAAGAAATTGGTTCAGTACACCTGCACTAAGGAATCAGACTTCTACCAGGAAGACCCTTCTGCTGCCCTGTCATCAACTTAAACCAGAGTGGGTTCATACTGACACCCGGATGACTTGATAACAGCAATTTCAGGGAAGGGTTCTCTGCATTGCCACCTAATGGTGAAATGAAGCCAGAAGATGCTTTGTAACATCCTGACTTAAGACATAGGATCTGTACAGAAACCAGGATCTCTAGAGAAACCTGACAGCAACAACCATGATTGTGAAGAGCTTTTACTGGGACCGAAGAGAAAGACTTTGGCGTTAGAAAACTTAGCATGCCTGGAGCCTGGAGCTGGTCTTATGGCAGTATACTTAATGGGTAAGGTCTCCCTGTTTTTAGGCCAAAAATTTTCCTTTCTATGTTCCCCAAATTTTGCTGTGCCTATGCAAACAACAACAACTGCCATACATACACCTTTTTGTTGTATTTTTTATCTCTTATATTTAAAAAAAAAGCTAAAGCATTCTGCTATTGTATTAATGAATTTATTGAAGTATATTTCCACAAATATACTTGCCACTGAGCTTTCTCCTCTTTCTTTTTTTCTCTTCCTTTTTACTTTTTAGTTTTTCTTTCCATTTCTTTCTGTTTTTTTCTTAATAATTTTGCTTTCCCTTATCTTGAAACAAATGTATTATGATCAGTTATGTCAATCAACTATGTGATGCATTTTCTTTAAATAAAAAAATTTAAAAACGTAAATTTATTTAGTGTAAGTCACTGGATATAGGAACAGTCTTACCTTGACAACAGAGAATTTGATTCAGTTGTAAAATAAAAGCATAGTCATGTCGTCTGGAATAGTTAAGAAGGCAAATCAAGAGCAGAGAAAACAGGCACCAGGAAAGAAATCAGACTGATATCAACCACCCAAAATTATATAGAAGAAAAAAATGCTAAAATACTGACAATGGTATAATGGAAAACTTGATTATTACTCCAATATTTTCAGTTTCTTTCTAAATTTTTCAGTCTTAATAAGAGAAAATAAAAATATGAGGATATATATATATATATGGTTTCTGAGCCACACCAGGTGACACTCAGGGGTTACTACTGGCTATGTGCTCAGAAATCGCTCCTGGCTTGGGGGACCATATGGGACACCAGGGATTGAACTGAGGTCTATCCTGGATCAGCCACGTGCAAGGCAAATGCCCTACCACTGCGCTATTGCTCCAGCCCAAATTTGTATAATTTTTAAGCGAATTTTTCTCCCAGGGAGATAGCACAGTATGTGATACTCTTATCTTTCATGTGGCCAACTCAAATTTGAGTCCCCAAATAACATACTGTCCTACTGTCCTACCAAGCACCAGTAGGAGTGATCTCTAAACACAGAGCATAGCTGGGCAGGGTGCAAAACCAGAAAATAAATGTAAAATATATTTAAATAAATTTAAAGATAGCGACAGAAGGACCAAACAACAAGAACAAAAAAATTTTTTTCATGTGTAATTATAAAAACCATTATCTCTAAAAATGTATATGATGATCACATTTAATAAAAAATAAACATTCCCTCCCCAAAAAGAGGGTCCAGAGCGATAGCATGGAGGTAAGGCATTTGCCTTTCATGCAGAAGGAATTGCCAGGGGCAATTTCTGAGCACAGAGCCATGAGAGCTGTGGGTATAACCCAAAAACCAAAAAAATAAAAAGTAAATAAACATATTTGAAATAAAGTTAAGTCTAAGAAATCTGTTACAATAGGCTCATAAATGTTAAAAAGACATCACCTTTTTGAAAAGAATCTATCTTTCAAGATAAAAGACAAAACTATAAGCTTTATGACATACATATTTAAATTCAAATATATCATTTTTAGAGGAAATGTAAACGCATAGATACAGAGGTGTACAAAATGACCAAATCACAAATATATTTTCTTTTTACTTTATTTTTTTAGGTAGGTGGGCTTAGGGAGAATTAGTCTTTCATTTCCTGTATTCTGTAGGTTTTCTTTTAAGAAAATACACTGCCTTGATAAAAAGGAGAATTATCAAGGAGATAGTGTTGAAGTCCATGCTGGCATTGGCTAGGAACAGACCACTCTAGTCTGAGTAGAGGGCCATAAGGATAATAATCATGGCGTCTGATTTACAAAGCATCTACAGAAGAAACCAGAACAGAGAAGGTACCAGTGCAGTGCACCTGTGTTGCAGTACCTGCACTGGAAGAACAGAAAGCAGCAAGTGCCCCACCTCAGAACCAGAAAGAAGAGGTTTCATGGACCTGGTTTGTTCGTACCCTGATAGGCTTAAAGCACAGCTATGAGAAATAACAAATCGACACAAACAAGCATGAGAAAAATAAAGGCTGATCTTGTTCTTGGGCCTGAGAAAAGGCTAACAGAAAAGGGGCACATGCTGCCATCTAGTGCTAGCTAAGAGAAGTGGGTAGAGCCCGTTACATAACTAACAATTCTGAAAGCCTTCCTCCTCAGATTGGTTCTGGCATCCCCTGGCAGCCAGTGAAAAATGTAAAATCTTGGAGTCTGTCTTAAACTTATGCAATCAAAATCTGCATCTTAGAAAGCTTCCAAGAATTCTTGTGAAGGATCAGGTAGGAAATTGCTTTAGTAAACAATAGAAATTTTTTTTGTTGTTTTTTTTGGGTCACACCTGGCGGTGCTCAGGGATTACTCCTGGCTGTCTGCTCAGAAATTGCTCCTGGCAGGCACGGGAGACCATATGGGACACCGGGATTTGTACCAACCACCTTAGGTCCTGGATCGGTTGCTTGCAAGGCAAACACCACTGTGCTATCTCTCCGGGCCCAACAACAGAAATTTTTAACAAGACCTTTACTTACATGAGTTTTATTTCTCATCTAGGTGCAAAAAGAACTGGCCCCATCTTTTTCATCATAGAGCACAGTGACCCAGGGTAAGAACTTCTTTTATTCTAGTGTGTAATCTAGAATTTTCATTTATCTAGATACAAACACTTTGCTTCTTTTTCTAAAGGTACTCAGGACCACAGATAAAAGAACCACCATCAAGTGAACTTTTCAGAAATGGAGGGACCAATTCCTAGTTACAGCTATTCCCAATATGATGTTTCCATCTCACCCTTAATATATGACTATAGAGCATAAAGTCCTTAGATATTCATTTTTATGATTGAAGGCTTCTCTTTATTCCTTTGGCCTCTGACCTCCCTTTGGTACTCTCTCCAACTATTTTAGCTGTTACTGCTCTGAAATGAAAGATCATTCTGGGGGTATGCCTAGAAATACACTGTTAATACAATGGCCTATCAGCTTAATTACAAAAAAAATTAAGTAAGAGGCAGGAATAATGTTTCACTGGTATAGTACATGCTTCACATATGAGACTCTTGGTTCAATCCCCAGCACCACAAACAACAAAAAAGTTGATAAGTGGGGCCAGCGAGGTGGCACTAGAGTTAAAATGGCTGCCTTGCAAGCGGTGTTCCATCTGGTCCCCCCAAGCCAGGGGCAATTTCTGAGCACTCAGCCAGGAGTAACCCCTGAGCATCAAACGGGTGTGGCCCTAAAAACAAAAAAAAAGTTGATAAGTAGAATTTAAACTTAAGTTCTTCATTTGATGAGCAACAAACATTTCCAAGTTCCTGATAGTAATATGTAACTAGTGGCTATCACATTAGGCATATCATAAGAGGTATAATATATTAAATATATCATTTCTGTAGAAAATTACATAGGGTGGTATTGGTCTCAAAAGATACCTATCCTTGCCTCAGATTTTAGAGTTTGTATAACTTGTAAAATCTTAATGGAGAGAGGGAATGTACAAAGACAATCATGTGGACATATAAAGGGTCATCAATGTTTAAAACATAATTCTGTACAAAAATCATATCTAGCAATAAATTTCCTTATGGGCTCTGCTATTCAGAGTCCTTTGGAAAGTAATTGTCAGCTGTTCCTGAGAATGGTGATCCTCCATTTATCTTTAATTGATTTTGACTTTTGACTCAGTATTTGACAGTCCTACAGTATTCCTCTAGTGTGATAAAAAATCTTTCATGGTTCATGATCTGTAAAATTTTACAGTAAATCAAACATCCAATAATGTCCTGGGGAGTTTAGGCTTGACTGCAGCTGCTGCCTTCACAAATGACTTAAAGAGTCCAACAGCAGGCCTGGAATAGGGCACATCTTCTCGTGTGCACTCTGCTACCAAACAAGTGCAGCTGAATTCTAATCTGTATAAAGGAAACAAGTACAGTTCTTACAGAGCCTCTTCCCTTTGTTTCTAAAAGTTTGACCATATATTTATTTGGTGAGGAAGAACAGGAAAGAACAGATAGTTAGGCCTAAAAATCTGAATATGAGGCATTTTCAGAATTACCAGATATTTGAACGTACTATACTATATACGGGAAAAATTTAAAACACCAAAACTTTCAAGCAAACCTAGATAAAACAATAAATTCTTAGAATTTCATCATTACTAAGATAGAATAAAGAAAAGAAAATCTGAATAGATTGATCACTAGAAGGAAATTGACACAGTAATCAAAATCCTTTTAAAAACCAAAATCTCAAATCAGATGATTTTACTGGTGAATAATATCAAACTTTCAAAAAAGGTGGAATATTATCCTTTACAAATTCTTCCCAAAAGTCAAGGGGAGGGGCCAGAGTGGTGGTGCAGTGGTAAAGTGTTTGTCTTGCAGGCAGCTGGCCCAGGACCAACTCGAGTTCAATCCCCAGCATCCCCTATGGTCTGCTGAGCCTGCTAGGCGTGATTTCTGAGCACAGAGCCAGGAGTAACCCTGAACATCACCGGATGTGGCCCAAAAACTAAACAAACAAACCAACAAAAGTCAAAGGGATAAAATGTTTCCTAACTTACTATATTTTCCAGCATATAAGATGACTGGGCATATAAGATGTTCCCTATCTTTCCTGTTAAAATATAGGGTTTGGGCTATAATCGCCATGTAATATCACCTCTCTTTTAACGAACGCCAAATGGAAATTAAAAAAACATAAGAGAAACAGAGTAGAACCCTCAAAGGTTATGTTTAACCTTGGAGTTATGTTAACATTGGAGTGCCAACAATCATTTTACATTTGTCCTATGTAGTGAGTGACTGATTTTTTAATTGTGATCAACACTGAGAGCAGGGAGAGGGGCTCCTCCAAGAGCAGCTGGGTGGGTGCAGTGATTAATAGGACAGCTAGAGGGAGATATAGCACCCCCTTTGTGGCCTATAAAAGCTGAACAGAGGTCTGAGTACCAGAAAGCCACATACTGGACGGCTGGATGAGATGCAGCACTCGGTAATTCAGCTCCTCTGTGTGCCCTGAAAGATGAATCAGGACAAGTAGAGGTCTGAGCACCGGAAAGACACATACCAGCGATGACACTGTCGGCTGGATTGGATGCAGCACTCAGTTACTCAGCTCCTCTGTGTGCCCTAAAAGATTAATAAGGACAAGCAGAGGATTCAGTGATGAAGCCTGGAGGCTGGATGGATGCTGTGTTAAAAGGGGGGCGAATCACTCATCCCTGAAGCTGGAGTAAGTTTCAGCATGCCGTATACTGGTATATAAGATGACCGCCAACTTTTAAGAAGTTTTTCATGGGTTAAAAAGTCATCTTATATGCCGAAAAATACGATATTTCCTAAGTCCAACATTAGCCTGATTCCCAGATTAGACAAATATACACTTGGAATAAACTACAGAATAATAATCGTAGATGAACATTGATGCAAAAATCCTAGCCAGAATTTACTGAACAGAATTCACCATTAAAAGAATCTGGGCCACTGAGATAATAGAGAAGGAGAGGTGCTGCCTTGCATGTGGCAAAGCATATCCTATTCAATCCCCAGCATCCCATTTGGATCTCCAAGTATTGCCGGGGTCTCTTCTCTGCAGAAATTCAGAAAAAAACCTTGAGAACAGCCTGGAGTAGCCCAATCTCTCCTCACATACACATTAAAAATGAAATAAACAGATAATAATAACCAAGTTTAAGTAAAGATTTAGTTCAGGAATGCAGGTACAACTCAACATATACAAATCAGTAAATACTGCATCAACAGAAGGAAAGGGAAAAAAATCCTAAAGTCATTTTAACAGATTCACAACAATCACATGACTAGATATAAAATCCATTGGGATAAGAAAAAAGAAGCATTCAAGGGGCCATAAAAATAGTATGAGGTTAATGTATCTGAGACTCAAGATCAGTTTATGCAGTAGACCCTTATTCAATCTGTCTGGGCCCTGCTCAACTCCCCCCCACAAAAAAAACACTCTCAATAAAATAAGCATAGAAGAAAGTATAGTGTCTATATCCCAACATAATAAAGAACATTTTATACTATACTAGTGATGAAAGACTAAAAGCTTTTTCTCTAACAGGAAAAAACAAAATAAAGCTGTCCACTATGACCACTACTATCCAACTAAGTGTTGGAAGTTTAATCACACCAATTACACAAAAACAAAAGAAAAGCAGTAAAATAAACATTATTTGCAGGGAACGTTTTATAAAGGAAAAAATCAAAGACTGTTAAAAAACTATAAGACATAATAATTACAATAAAATTACAGGCTATAAATCAATATACAAAAATATATTTCTGTACAGAAATGATACATCATCAGAAAGAGAAAAATTTAAAATAGTTTCATAAAAATATAAAATAATAACGTGATAGGAATTAATTTAAGATCAAAAAATTTGTACATTGAAAACTTTAACATCATGCACTGAGAAAAACTTTAGAAGATACAAAAAAGGGGCCAGAGAGATAGCATGGAGGTAAGGCATTTGCCTTGCATGCAAAAAGTCAGTGGTTTGAATCCCGGCATCCCAGATGGTCCCCCGAGCCTGCCAGGAGTGATTTCTGAGCATAGAGCCAGGAGTAACCCCTGAGCACTGCCAGATGTGACCCAAAAACAAAAAAATGAAAATACAAGACTCAAGAAAGACTATTGGCAAATGAGGCTTGGGAATGTTTTTCTGGAGTCAGCTCCTTGGGAGCCCCACATTAGAATGGTGGGGGAGGTTTAGTGCATGTCTTTCCATGTCCTTACTCCCTGTCATAAACTGGAGAAGGAGAGCTTCTCCCAAGACACAGTCATTATCATGTAATAAAACTTTGAACGAAGAAACCTGACATAGAGAAAGAGACTGCAGTAAAATTGGTCCTCATAGAATGTTCCAGTAAAGCTCAGAAATTTCTCTTTCCTACATGGATGGAAGCTTTCATTCTCAGAGATTGACTTTAGTTGGGGACTGTCCTTTCTTTAAATTTCTGCATATATCATAAAGACAGCAAATCATTTGGAATCTCAGAGCCAAATATACTTCTGTGAAAAATCACAGCAGTATAGAAGGTTTTAGTGGGACAAGGATTTTATAATTTACTTCACAAACCAAAAATACTAAAAGAAGATCATTTCTACTTTGTTTTTGGTTGAAGGGCCACACTTGGGGCTGACTTATGGGTCTGTGTTCAGAGATCACATCTGGAAGGGTAAGGGACCAACTGTGGTATTGGGGATTGAACCTGGATTGGCTGTGTGCCTGGCAAGCATCCTACCGACTATACTATCTCATTCCTCATTCCTATTTTTTTTGGGGGGGCTGCATATCCGGCAGTGCTCAGGGGTCACTCCTGGTTACCTGCTCAGAAACAGCTCCTGGCAGGCACGGGGACCATATGGGACACCAGGATTCAAACCAACCATCTTGGGTCCTGGATCGGCTGCTTGCAAAGCAAACACTGCTGTGCTATCTCTCTGGCCCCTCATTCTTAACTTTTTATAAAACATTTTTATTTCAAAAATTAGCAAGAAATATCCACAAATGATATAGTGTCAAAAAGCACAATTGTAAGTGTATAAGGGGCAGGCATTGGTGGTGGGAATATTGTACTGGGAAAAGGGGTGTCCTTTTATATAAATGAATCCCAACTACAAACATGTTTGTAATTGTGGTGCATAAATAAAGATATTAATAAAAATAAATACAAAGACAGTAGAGCACTGGTGTATAAATATGGCTGTGTTCATAAAGAAAAAAAAAGAAAGTAAGTAGGGAGAAGTAATAAGAAAGAGAAAGAAGAAAGAATCAACTAAACCCCCCCAAAAGCCCCACAAATAATTCAAAAAAGATGACAGTCTTTTTTTTTAATTCTTAATACTCTTGAATGCATTCAAGGAGTATAAAATCAGCAAAAAGGTGCTAACAAAAAGAGAATAAAAATAAAAAAATTAAAACTGATGATAAATTTAAATGTCTGGAATTAAAAAGACGAATATAAGGAACATTAAGAGAAAGTAGAAAAGTGTGCTAGAAATCTAGGAAACTCCATGATTTAATAGTTGTGGCTATGAGCAGAAACATTTGAGAACAAAATAACAGAAGATAATTTTCCTGAGTGAAAAGAAGTTTAATAGGGGCCCACAAATAGCAACCAGTAAGAATAAGTAAGAATCCCCACTGTAACACAACCCAGAAAGATTTCAGAACTCTAGAACTCTGAGAACCATGAAAGGAAAAATAATTTAGATTAACAATAAGACAACAGTCATCAAGAGCTTGAATTCAATGAAACAACAGCTTCAAAAGTTGTGAAAAACAAGATTCTAGAGCACAGGTTACTTCATAAATGTAAGATAGCAAGGACAGTCAAAGTCACCAGAGAAGACATACATAGACAGTGGCAGTCACTGACTGTGAAACTTCAAAGGTTTAAAAACATAGGTGAGGGCCAGAGAGATAGCATGGAGTTAGGGAGTTTGCCTTTCATGCAGAAGGACAGTGGTTCAAATCCCGTCATCCGATATGGTGCCCTGAGCCTACCAGGAGCAATTTCTGAGCATAGAGCCAGGAGTAACCCTTGAGCACTGCCGGGTCTGACCCAAAATAAATAAATATGTAGGTGAAAGTGAAATTTAGAATGGATGGAGAACTATACTCAGATAAATCATCAAAGGCATTTTCAAAACCTTCACAAAAAATAAAAGTGTGTTGGCACTACAGACAATGACTTCGATTGGGTAAACTAGTTTGCCTGGAGCCTACAGTTGGTCTTATGCCAGGAAACCTCAGGGGTAGGGTCTCCTTGTATTTAGGCAAGGTTTTCCCTTTCCATGTCCCCCATATTTTGGTGGGCCTATGCAAACAATTATTGCCACTCTAACACCATTTTTACTGTGATCCTTTGACTCTTATCCTTAAAAAGAA
Organism: Suncus etruscus; assembly: GCF_024139225.1. Lineage (NCBI taxonomy): Eukaryota > Metazoa > Chordata > Mammalia > Eulipotyphla > Soricidae > Suncus > Suncus etruscus. The sequence goes on from NW_026060405.1 coordinate 47,842, forward strand.
AAACCCACTTTTGAGGTTAACTTAAACTAATATGCATGTGCATGGAAATGTAAGTAAGTACTATGCCTTCAATGTTTAAGGAGTTACATAAGTTTTATGTCTTTAGATTGCTTTGTGTGCGACTAAGAAATATTATGTACTACAATCTGGGGACTTGAGGGACACAGTAATTGTACATGGGTTATGTTTTATTTTTCTTAATGTTCTTTGGCTGAAAGTTCAAAGTTAAGATATCAGCAATGGGACTACTGACAATTCTGTTTATGGGTGATTGTCCTTCCACTGTAACTTTACCTTGTCCTCTTTCTTTGCATCTTTGTTCTCATAATTAAAAATAAAAATTTTAATAAAAAAACCTTCACAAATCTATCTAGCTCCCTCTAAAAGGTAACTTAGCAGAGTAAAAGATAAAAAACAAGGGGGGCTGGAGAGATAGCACAGCGGTAAGGCGTTTGCCTTACATGCAGAAGGTCTCTGGTTCAAATTCCGGCATCCCATATGGTCCCCTGAGCCTGCCAAGGGTGATTTCTGAGCGTAGAGCCAGGAATAACCCCTGAGCATTGCCGGGTATGACAACCCCCCCAAAAAATAGATAAAAACAAAATCAGAGCCACATAAAATCGGAAGAACTAAAATAATGCATATATATGACACATGTATAAAGGCATGCACATAAATATTTTGCATGTATTTACATAAAATAGTGCATATGTTTCATATTCAAATATCTTATTTAGTAATTCTTTCCTATTAGCCTATATTCATATAGTAATATCCATAGAAAAAACAACATGTGATCATATTAGTAAAAAAGTTCCATTCACTGGATTTTTATTTTTAGAATCAGTCTAGATATTATTTTTTAATAAAATAAACAAACTAGAATTAATAGAATATAAATAACACAAAGAACATTATTAGACAAAATTTTGAAGAAAGGGTAACTTGTTGCATTTCATCTTTTACAACACTGCTGTCCCAGACGAACTTAAAAAGAAAAGAAATATTCATTGAAAATTGTTGGCTTGGTTGTTTTGAGGAGAAAGCATGATTCTGATCTCCACAACTGTCTGAATTTTTTTCGTTTTTTACTGCACGTATGAAAAAAAGATCACCATGCCATCCAATGGTGAACCTGATGAAGTTTTCAGAATGTCGTAGACACTGTCTCAGTAAGAACAGCCTCATTCTAGCTTTCAAGAGAAAATCAAAACAACAATCAAGTTTCTAGGAGACTGTGGGCAGGGAATTCACTCACATCTTCATATACCAATGAAAATATCATGTGACCTACACACAATAGTACAGAATCAGTTCTTAATTCCCACCACCACCATAGACAAAAAACCACCAAAAACCATTCCCCTAGAAACTATACCTGAAAGGTCCTTAGAACATGCAGCTAGCTTCTCCAAGTGAGAGTTGATTTTTCTCAATGGCTTTAAAGTTTTTATTCTTCTTCAGGATATCCACAACGGAGAGGGACTGTCCATCTAGCAGGGTAGGGTCTGCCCCAAAGCGCAGAAGCAGCTGTATACCCTCTGTATGTCCTAGGGCAGACCAAAATGACAAGGGGATGTTGTCATGGTTCCTTCCATAAGGAGATGTCCCCATGAGTGCACTTCCTCCCAGTTCCCTGTCTGAGCAGCCCGGGGCCAGTGGAGCAAGCCCCCTCTGCTCACGGAACCTGAACCACCAGCCTTGTGCCAGCCATCCAACTCCCCGAAGCATGGAGTCCTGCGTGGTGTGGGAAGGACAAAAGCTTTTAAGAGGTTCACAAGTACGCTCCTCTCTACCTTTCTCCCCTCTCCTTGGCAACAAGTAAGGAGAATGGATCTTGTTACTAAGCAACAGTTACAGCTGTAAGGATAACTGCAAGCTGCGATTTCAGATTTCTTTATTCCCCAGAGAGGAAAGAAAAAAGAAAAAAGCGTGGCGAGGGGAGCCTGCCTGGAGATGGGGAAAAGTGCCAATTGACTGATTCCACATCAGGGTCTTTTTGTTGTTACTGTTTCCACCTCCCTCATGACATCTCTCTTTGCTGCTTAGATGTCTCTATTTGCCAGTCTTCAAGGTGTCTCCATGATCACAGATGCAATGGTTTTCAGTATGGAACAGGAGTATCTCAAGGGTACAGAGATCTATGCGTGCAAATAGATAAATTCATTCTTGGTCCTCAATTTCCAGACATCAGCTTTTCTAAAATGTACCTCCTTGACCAGACACATTGAAACCAATCAGGACCCAGTTCCTGGCATTGTTCTTCCCTCTCTCTCCACCTACATGTGCCCTTCTCCCACTGCACAAAAGTTATAAAAAGAAATCTAAGTCATATTTCTTACCCATAAAGTATCTCCAGAGATGGAAATCAAATATAGACCCTAAGATAGCAAACTGCCAATGTAGACCCTCCATCTCCCAGTTATTCAAATCACTAATAACATAAGTGCTGCAATACTGAGACTTTGCAAACAGAATTAAAGGTATCAAAACACTAAACTCAGGAAGAGAGAGCAGTAACAAGATTAGAAGTCAAAGGTCAAGAGGGAAGAGCGTAGAGAACCAAAGTATGAGAGAGAAGTTGACACACAAAATACTCTCCCTATGGGTTATCAGGAGAAGGGATCCCAACACAATGAATGAGTGTGACCCGAAGAAGTGAGAGTCCGCCAAGAGCACACATGAAAACAAAATTCTGGGTCCTAACCATGAAAGGAGCTCGATTCAGTTCAGGCACGATGCTGGAAAGATGCTCAGATCTCTAAACCAGAGTGCAGCCAGGCCCATGCCTGACTTCTGCCCTTAGGTAGGGTAGAGAGTGAGTTCTGTCAACCCAGACCACTTGCTAAGTTGAAGGTGATTCCTTGGATGCTATGAAGAACATTGACAATGACCACAGGGTAATGCCCAAAGAAGCTGAGAACTCCCAAGCCCTCCTCAGGGAAAACAGCTGCTAGCCAGCCTGTCCCCCAAGTGTTCATATTTATTTTAATAATTACCTTTAGAGCCTTCCCATATTTTTTTGCTGTTTGAATATCTCTGGAGTAGTAACTTAAGCAGCTATTCCATTAAAAAAAGTTAAAAGTTAATTCTTGTTGGTCAGAACAATAGCACAGCAGTAAGGCATTTGACAGGGACCGATGACCCAGGTTTGATCCCTGACATCCTATATGGTCTCGCAAGCCTGCTAGGAGTGATTTCAGAGCACAGATCCAGGAGTAATCCCTGAGCATCAGCAGGTGTATCCCAAAAACCCAAACTAAATAACTAACTAACTAACTAAATAACTAACTAAATAAATAAGTATATAATGTTAATCCTTGTAAGTCAGGAAAACTTGTCAAAATTTAAAGTTATATGAGGGGAGTGCTGGGAGGGTTGGCAGGCCCCAGCCATCCTTGTCTTTTTCCCCTGACTCCAGGCCTTCCCTGGGTGCCAGCTTAGATGGCCAGAAGTGGATTCAGGTGGACTCTTAGGGGTTCTCAGGCTTCCCCCCTCCCTCCATACTCCAGGGGGGAGGGGCATGGGGGGGAGTTTGGGCAGATATCTGGCTTCCTATTTTCTTTGATTCTGGAGGTCAGCTCTTGCCAGGATGGGGTTTGGGGAGGCCCCATGCTGGAGGCCTTCTCCCTAGCCTGGGGAGAGCTGGGAGGCTTGGCAGGCCCCCAGCCGTCCCCCTCTTTTTCTCCTGGACTCCACACCACTAGGTGCTGGCTCATATGGCCAGAAGTGGGTTCAGGTGGATTCTTAGGGGTCCTCAGGCTTCCCTCCTCCTTCCATACTCCAGGAGGGAGGTGCTTGGGGAGGGCGGGCAGATATCTGGCTTCCAGTTTCCCCTTTGATTTTGAAGGCCAGCTCTTCTCAGGTATGGGGTTTGGGAGTCCCCATGCCAGAGGCCTTCTTCCTAGCCTGGGAAGAGCTGGATGCTTGGCAGGCCCCCTTCCATCCTTCTCTTTTTCCCCTAGACTCTAGGCCTTCCCTGGGCGCCAGTCCAGGTGGTCTCTATAAAGGTCATCAGGCTTTCCCCCTACCTCTCCCTACAGTAATGAGAATGCGCTTTGGGAGGAGGATGGGTCGTTCTAGCACTGATTTATGTTGGGACAGTCACTGGAAATTTTTTCTCCTTGGTCTCCTAATGATAGTATTGTATGCATATAGTTTATATATGCATACTATCCATCTTGTATTGTGACCTTGATACTGCCCTTACAAAGCTCATTTCTAATCTTTTACTGCCTCAGTCCCAACCCTTATTTCCCCCCATCTTCCCATGTAGGTGCAGCTCATGACATGAAGCTCACCACATAGAGTGATGAGTGCAGTTAGAGAAATATCTACACTGAAAACTATCATAACAATGTGAATGAATGAGGGGAAATAGAAAGCCTGTCTTGAGTACAGGTGTGGTGGGGTGGGGAGGAGGTAGATCTGGAAAATTGGTGGTGGGAATCTTGCACTTGTGAAGGGGGGTGTTCTTTGCATGACTATAATCATACAACTACAATCATATTTGTAATCACAGTGTTTAAATAAAGATAATTAAAAAATAAAGTTATATGAGAACTTCCATTCCATAAAAACATACCAGTAAGTTTCTGAATTAAAATTATAGTTCAAAAACATGCTGAAAACATGAATCATAATACATTTTTTAAATTTTTATTATGTCAATGTGAATTACAAGTCTTTCACAGTTATATTTAAGGTAAATAGTGAGAGTGCATTAGGGCCATTCTCACCACCAACGTTTTCCTCCCTCCGGCCCTGTTCCCAGCCTTTATCCCATACCTCCCCCCCTTTGCCCCTTGACTGCTAGTGTAATAAGTGCTTTTTGTATATAACTTGTTGTGGATTGGGTATCTTGATTCTGTTGCCATTGATTTTGGATTTGGTATTTAGATCTGATCGTTTTTTAATTTCTACTCAATGTTCATGCAACTGTTTGCTCCTGGTTCCATCCACTTTTTTTTTCTACCTCAATTTATGAGGCAGAACAAGATGATTCAAGTTCTGTAGTTCTATTGGGAAAAGAAAAAAAATGCTAAGAGGAGTCCATCTAGGAACTATCAATATCAATTTAAAAGAAGAAAGGGAGGGGGCAGAGCAATAGCACAGGCAAGCAGCTTATCCAGGATGAACGGTGATTCAAATCATGACATCCCATATGTTCCCCCGTGCCTGCCAGGATTGATTTCTGAGCGTAGAGCCAGGAGTGACACCTGAGTGCTTGAGAGGTCTTAGGGTTTTAGGAAATGTGTTTTCTTGGGGGACACAACAGGCATCACTCTTGACTTTGCGCTCACAAATCGTTCCTGGAAGGCTTGGAGGACCATGTGGGATGCCGGGAACTGAACCCGGGTCTGTCCCAAGTTGGCAGCCTGCAAGGCAAATGCCCAACTGTAGTGCTATCACTTCAGCCCCCCCCCCCCCGCCACCCGTTTTAGGAAATTTTTTTTAAAAATGAGAAGACCCAGAAAGCCACCTATGAGTGCACACAGCAGTTTTCTTGTTTTATCAGATAACAGGGCATTCTGCACCAGAAGAACCAGTTCTTCCTCACTCTGTTATTTGGCCTGTGAAGCCCTGGCAAATATGGGCACATGTGAGTTCAGTGTTGGATTCCAAGTAGCTCGAGGGTAGGACTAAGCTTGTTGCCTGATGCATACTTTGCCTTTGGTAGCCAGTACAGATTGAGCACAAAATAAGCACAAACATTGCCTGAAAATCATGTCCTTTGTTCACCCACCCAGATGTCATTTAAGGTCAAAAGAGCACATAAGGCCAGCAACACTTCCTTCTCTCACCCACACCTTGTTTGATTAACAACAAAACATGACCTGCTACAGGAGGAAACACAAAAAGTACAGTGGTTTCTGTGGCAATCACCCAGCCACATGCCCTCCAGTGTGGCACTGCACTTACGCTTGTGGAGATGCCCCGGGGAATGGGTGGCCATCATATGCAGGATGGTGCAGCCATCCTCGTCCTTCTGGTTGATGCAGCCTTTCCATTCCGGCTTGTGATCCATGAGCCACCTGAAAAGATGGGTTTCCCCTGAAGGGAATGAAAATGAGCAATGGATGTTCTTTCCTACAGGAAGAAAAGCAGCCAAGCAAGTTCAGTGTGCTTTACTGGAGGGACTGGACACCCTAGGTCCGTGATGGCGAACCTATGGCACGTGTGCCAGTGGTGGCATGCGAAGGCCTTGCATCTGGCACACGGGAAGGTCTGCAATTAAGATTATGCAGAGCGTGCCGCATAGTTTTTAGATACTAAAATCTTGTCATTAAGGTTTAATTGACGTGCTGGCACATTTGAGGAAATTCTTTGGTTTTGTGCGGCAGTTTGAGCACTTGGGCTCAAAAAGGTCAGCCACCACTGCCCTACGTGCTCTGAGACAGGGATTCTTGATACACTGGAAGAATAAAACAGGGCATAGGAAGAAGCAAGGTAAGAGGGGGGAGTGGTGTGAGCAAGTAGGCTGAAGCAGGGATTGCTTCACAACTTGGAGCCAAGGGCTGAGAAATTGAGGCAGGGTCAGGAGCTACAGATCACCTCCAAAGAGTGTGTGGGGAGGAAGAACTTGAAGGGGACCTTTCCTGAAAGTGGTGACTATTGGTAGAGATGGATTTTTGGGAGAAGGGGCATCAGAGGTTGAGCAAGGGAGACAGGACCAAGACTTAAAACCTGAACAGGTCAGTGACAACACCAGTTTGGCAATCAAGGTCTGATTCTCGGGCTGGATCACATACTACACTACTATCAATCGGAATACACATTTGGCCTATTGCATCCTTTCCCAAAAAATAAAAAGTCACTGAACACCCTGAAAATCTTTCTTCTTTAAGTTAATAAAAAGTGCTGCCCAAGTCCATCCAAGGTTATTCACATCATCCTGGATTGTTCTAGCAGCCCCCGCCCCAGAGTCAGGGCATGGCAGTTCTATTATAGATAAAGCTGTTCTAGCAGGGGAAAAGTCACATACACTCGTGTCAACTTTATGGACACTATTTATCATCAAGTTTAGTTTTCTTCTGAAAAACATACCCAAAACACTTGAAGAGTTGACGTACTATCCCCTGCCTGTACTCACAGTAGCTAACATAAAGGGCAGAAACAATGACGAACAATGATGTTCATAACAATAATGACGTTCACTTCTCTGGGTTCCAGATTCCTAAAGTGAAACTGGGAGGAATGAATAAGATTGCTTTATTTAGACTTGATTTTTGCACTACTTACCAACCCCTGTGGAAGAATCAAGTCCCTAAAAGGGTTCCAATAAAGTATGGGAAGAACAGAAAAATATCTGATGAAAGCCAAGAGAGGGGCCCAGGTTTTCCCCAGCCATTCTCCTTCCCTTTACAAGACAGAATGGACCAATGGGCCTCCTCTGGCTCAAGCATGGTGCCAGTGACTGTCCCACAGTGATGCCACATACACTTGAAGGGAAAAAAAAGCTCCTTTCTAAAGTGGAAGTGTGTATGTATGTGTTAGAATGTATAAACTTGTACATGTGCATACTGGTGGTGAAATTAAGATATCAAAAATATTTTATTCTATAGTCATGCAACAAAGACGCTTTCCAGGAATTTTCCTCCTTCCCCTTCCTTTCTACAGAGGCTGATCCTCTATCCTGGCTAGTGCAAGAAGCTGAAAACTGGAGTAAAGGCCAGAGCTGCCTTTTACAGGAGTAGGAGCCCCCAGTTTTTCTGGAGCTCTGTCAGGCAAAGGCTGCCTGCTAATGTCCTTCTTGGGTTCAGAGGTCCCATTTACAAGGATCTGACGAGGAGCTGAGAGCCATTTAAGTGTTGAATCTCTCATCACTACTAGGTCCCAGCAATGATCAAAATGATGGCTACTACCCTACTACCTTCATTCGTGGGAATAATCAAATCATCAGCATGACCAAGTCATTTGAATATTCTACATTACACTGTAGTTTCACGCAGAAGAATCCTAGAGCTGGGAACCAAAAAGGCAGCTTGGAGTGTGTGTAACTGGTTGGGGCCGGAGTGGTAGCACAGCGGTAGGGCATTTGTTTTGCTAACGCAGGACAGACAAGGGTTCAATCCCCTAGACCCCATATGGCCCCTGAACCAGGAACAATTTCTGAGTGCAGAGCCAGGAGTAGCCCCTGAGCACCACTAGGTATGGTCCAATACACCAAAAAGAAAAAAGGAAAAGAACACTCACTGGCTTGGATACAGAGTCGTATGAGGGCATGAAGCGGGTACGGTCCTATAGTCTCAATACATGCACCAATTGAGATGAGCCACTGGACTAACTTGGGCAGCTGATCCATTTTCTCATGAAGTCCAATGAAGACATATTTCTAAGGGGAAAAACACAACAAGAAAGAATTATGGAAATCATTATATCAATATGAAATGTCAAATTCCTTCATCCACAAAGTTTGGAATTAGTAAAACCTGGATTCCTTGTGGCAAAAACTTAAGACTATTAAAAACAACAAATGGTAGAGGCTGAAGCGACAGTGCAATAGGTAGGGGAACTTGCCTTTCCTGTGGCTGATCCATGTTCAATCCCCAATATCCCACAGGGTTCCCCCAAGCACCTCCAGGAGTAATTCCTGAGTGCAGAACCAGGAGTGATCCTTGAACATTTTCAAGTGTGACCCAAAAAATAAAAATAAATAAAAATAACAAGTGGCAAGGCAGGAGAGTTGCCAGACTTGAAACTGCATTTCAAGATGCCACCTTACCTCAAAGAGACTTTTCAATGACAACTCTGGGATGTAGATATTTCTTGGAAGTTTGTCTTCTTTTGCTGACAGAAGTAGAAAAGAATAATGAGAGGAGAGAAAAATAAAGTTGGAAATTAATGTTCCGAAATAAGTTATTAAAGTCAGGATGGACTTAAGCTTTAAAAGTTATTATAGTCAGGATGACTTAAGCTTTAAAAACAAACAAAACACACTTTCAAGGCTGTCTAAGAGACCCAGCTATTTTTTTTCTGACTAAGAGACCCAGCTTTTCAGCTCTCTCACATTTCCAAAGGACCCACTGAGGACAGAAACAGCTTATTTGTCAAGTCTTACTGCAGAGAGTAAGTAAAGAAACACTGGGAGACATAAGCACCACCCTGCCTAATCTTAAAGCTTGGCAAAAAGGAAATTTCAAGCCTTTCCAAATATCCCAACCCAATCACTTTTTTAAGTACATCAGAATAACACAAATCCCACACATTCCAGGCTCTATATTACCCTTTTGAGAGTGCTGTAATAAGAGTCTCTCAATGAGTGCTGGCTGCATATTTCTCTCAACTCCATGTACTATATAGTTACATTCAGAGCCAGAAACTGGGTAGGATAAGAGTATTTACACTTAAGAAACATAAAATAAAACAGATCGGTACTCTTTTTATTTTTGTTGGTGGGGAGGCAGATTTGGCCTACACAAGGTGAAGCCAGGGCTTACTCCTGGCTCTGTGCTTAGGGGTCACTCCAGACTGAACTTGTGAGGAACCATATGCTATCCTGGGGGTCAATCTGGGGCAAGCCACATTCAAGGTCAGGCTTTAACCCCTGTACTGTCTCTCTTGCCAGCACTTTCCCACTGACAGAGAGACAGCTGTTAAACCACTGACCTTACCTAAAATTGCTAAAGAAATGAATAAATCATTTTTCTTAGATCACACAAACAGCACATTTGAGAGGCTCCTGTTAAGGTCATCCAGTAAGAGTTCCAAGCTCTAGGAGGGCTGTACTGGACACTCATTCTCAGAATCAATTTCCCTCATGTTTGCTCTAGCTGGGAAATATGGCACAGCTGGAATTAACCTCTGGCCACATGTGGCTTCCAGGTTCTTACAGACTGATAGCCATTTTTAAACTCACACTAAAAAGGCCCAATTGTCCCAAGTCAAGTATGCTGTAAAATAAAAATAAAAATCCATGAGCTGGGAGACCGCCCCAATGTATCATTTTCTAACCCCTTTGGTGAACGGGTATGATGGAGCAGGGTAGCAGTGGAGAAATAATATGAAGCCAGTCAAAAGATTCATTGGAGTTAGCCTGCTTTTGCTTCAGGGCCTCTCTGCCATGTGCTGCCTATCTGCCATGTGCCCTCTCTCTCAAGCCCAAAGCCAGATTCCTTTCTTTATTGAAATCAACTCCCCAAACCAGGTGAAATTAAAGTCAAGTCAGATATAAAAGCAACTAACCAGTGGGTTTTTACATTTCAAAGGAATAGGTTAGGGAAAAAGGAAGTTTGGGGAAGGGCTCATGTTACATTTTCACCTTTTCTGTTTTTTTTTTTTTTTTTTTTTTTTTGGTGCCACATCCAGTGACGCTCAGGGGCATTTCTACCTTTTCTATTTTAAACACTTTCAGGATTCTGACAGTACTAATGGCTGGTTGGACTTTCTTTTCTTTTTTCTTTTTTTTTTTAACAAGATATCCCATCTCTAATATGTGACAAGAACCTGGTCTCACTGATAGGGTCTGAGACTTGCCACCTGGGCTGGATTCCTGGGTTTCTTTTGAACAGCCCCTTTCAGGACCTCTGAGTATAGAAATAATCTGCAGGGAACCTGTGGCTTGATTTGAGGAGATTTCCCCTAAAAGAATACCCATAAGTATCTATGCATGTAGAGAAAGTGAGGAAGTCTCACCAATTTCATTAGATCCCACTATCTTTCTGAAAAGGCAGTCTCAAGTCTTTCAGCCAGCCCTGGATCCTTAAGCTGTCTTTGTTTTAGGTAACTATTCT
>NW_026060406.1:0-56289 GCF_024139225.1 Suncus etruscus
AAAGCCCCCAGCTAAATCAAGGTTCCTTTCTGGTCACTCACACAGCCTGGCCTCAGTGTATTTGGGGTAAGATTTTTGCTTTTAGAGACAAACAGGATGACTTGAGCTGAAGGGTGACTCAGAACTTTAGCCAAAATCATCCAAAAAAGTGCAGTCACAAGGGAAGTAGTGGGAGAACAAATGCCTTGGAACACTGACAGGAGGGCCTAAGAATTCTGGAAATTCGTCCTTCCTGAAAAAGCATAGAGATGTTCATCAATGCAGGCCTTCCAGAAGAAGCTGTCTCTGGAGTGGTCTCAGATCACTGACATTTGCAACACATTGATTTGCACTCGGCAATGAATGTCATTTCTCCCTGGGCTGCTGGAACAGAGCTTTGCTCAGAAAGGGAATCCTGTCAGTGTGGCTCTCTGGCAGCAGCTCTGTGTCCTTAACTACCCACAGAAAAACACATCTTTTTCCTTAAGCCACATGACCTCCTCTGGTGGAACAGAACACAGTTACCTAAGACTTTACAGGACAAACATTACAAATCTCTCCCTGGAGAGAAGTGCTAGAGTCATCTCTGGACAAGGCAGAAAGCCTAACCACTGTTCCTGCAAAGAATCCTGTAGGCATAAACTTCTGGGCCCATAGGGCTAGAGCCACAGTATGGCAGGTATAGCATTTGCCTTGCAAGAAGCCAATCTGGATTCCGTTCCTAGAACCCCATATGGGCCCCCAAGCCCTGCAAGAATGATCAGTGAGCTCAGAGCACTAGGACAAAGCCCTTAGCACTTCTGGGTGTGACCCAAAAAGAGAAAAGAAAAACAAAACTTGGGACCCATGCTTATCTCATCTCTGGAAGCATCTCTGGAGAATCCTGCAGGGGTTGAAAAACTATGTTTGGGACCCCCAAGAAAGTAATCAAGGTGTCTCCACAAAACAGGAATACAGGGAAGTAAGCCCACTGCTGTTTCTCCTGGGAGGCCCTATAAGGGTAATTTCAAATTCTCTTTTATGGCTGCTATAATTAAGACAATAGCTCAAAAGCTTTAGAAAGGCAGCCAGCGTGAAACATCAATGACTTAGCCCTCCAAATATTCACAGTCCCTTCCCATATGTTTTGAAAAGGGGGGGGAGGGTAGGGGATTTCTTTTCAAATAAATCTGCAAGTGAGATGCTGGATGTGAATGAAGAGTAGCAGAGAAAGGATGATGTAGGCAAAATGAAAAGAGTGGCTAGAAGATAGCGAGTGGCTTCAGCACTCTCAGGGTTCCAATCTTTTCCCTCTGAGCCTTCTATCAGACGTTGCAACAGCTGTCCTTGACATCAGCACAGAAAACTTGTTTTTCTCTCTGTCCTTCTGGGAACTCCTCAGAATCCAGGGTCTTCTTCTGGGTAACAAGGAACTCACCCTTTAGCTGACCTGTTAAAGGGCTTAGCTCTTCTTTTATTACTAGAACGAAAAGCCCATAATCACTTTGCTTCTGCTGTTGAGTTGGCTGGCCCCTGTAGAAATGATGGTTTTCATCAGACAGATGCTGTGAGCTGCAATGGTTATCCAAAATTATGTGACTCTAACCAGAGGAAGAAAGTTGTTCAGAAACAGTGTACTGATATAAAACAGCCTGGGCTTATGGGAACAATGGAGGGGTTGCTAGTTCTCCATCCAGAAAACAAGCAGTAGTGCAGACCACAGCAGCAATCCATTCATTACTGGGACCCATTTCCCCTATCACCTCATAGCCTCAACCAGCTCCAATTCTGAACCTTCACCAATACTTCATGCTTGTGAACACATAGGCTTACAGCATGCACACACACACACACACACACAAACACACACACACACAATATTTCTCTCTCTCTCCCTCTCTCTCTCAGTCACTTCTTCCTTTTGACAGTAAACTGCAGTCTCATGGTCACCAAACAGATTTTACAAAGATTAAACTCAATCTGATAGTGATACCTGGAAGCCTTACCTATTTTGCATTCCTGTGAACCTTTCAATTCACCTGACTCAATACTATGGATGAATGGGCCTTCCTGTATGCCCCTTTGTTTCTCAACTTGCTAGCATAGTCTGAAGACTAGTTTTAAAGTCTGGGATGAACTGATTGCCAAAGCTCCACTTTTGTCATTTGTTCATAAAGTTTGTTGTCTGCAGAACATGTCTAAAATTATCTCCAATTCTAAATCCTCTCTATACAATCAAACTCTCCAATATAATAATTCCAAAACCTTTCTTGATTCCTGCTTTCAATAAAATACATTTACAGAGGATATGAATTCCAGATTTGATTTCAGACTCTGGGGATGTATATTCCTCTTCTGGAACTAGTATATCCGGTCCTAGGATTGTGGGGGGTGGGACTAATGGGGGAAGAGTCCCTCACATACACATTTGTTGTATTTCTTCCATCTTTAAAACACTGAGCATGGAAAAGAGAGCAGATATACAGCATCTACTTAAAGTCAGGTAAGTTATAGCCTGGAGGGAGAACCCGAAGTCACTTGCCAGCCTTTGTCTTTCTAATGTGTTTTTGTAGATGGATAGGAACTGTAGCCAATAAAGGTTTCAACTTTAGGTGATATTGGGAAAAAAAAAGAGAGCAAAGCCCAGTTTATCATCACCCTATCAGCTCCTTGCCTTTTTGAACATTTGGCACAATAAAAGGAACATAGATTAAGGCTAACCCACATCCCTCTGGTCTAATACACCAAAGGAAAATTGGCAGTCAGTGGACCCTCTTTAAATAAAGACAAGAAGCAGTGACTGGTCTGAACACAGGAAATTGAAGGCATGCATCTAAGCATCAACACCTTCTATCCTTGTTCTGTAGGCTCATTTCCCTGGCTGTCTCCTGCAGAGACACTGGGGAAGCTCATGGCCTGCAGGAGAAGCATATTACTGGCACCAGCAGGTCTAAGGTCCATTGTGGTTTTGCTACTGAGTTGGCCTTTAATTCAAGGATGAGATATTTTCATTGCTGGACTTTGTTTTACTATTGTGTAAAATGGTCACTGCCTTATCTGGTCCCATGACCTCTATGAGCCATTTCCTGAACAGAACGATGATCAGGCTAAGGAGTAGGCCATCCAAAATACTCAACCTATTTCCGTCTTTTCCATGAGCCTACATCCTATGGTGGTGATTTGGAAAATAAAAAACATTTATTTAAGCACTACAATTTTGGTCCAGTTTCATGCTTTGGCACAGTTTCCCGATTGAGGGGAGTTTATGTGGGGGCCACACCTGGTGGTTCTCAGGGGTTACTCCTGGCTCTACACTCAGGAATTGCTCCTGGTAGACTTAGATTCAACTAAGTCTACCAGGAGCATATGGGATTCCAGGGGTTGAGTTTTGGCTGGCTACATTCAAGGGAAGCTCCCTACTTGCTATGATATCGTTCTGGGCCCTGGTACAATTTTCTTAAGAAAACTCATCCTGGGGCTGAAGAAGAAAGAAGAGGGGGGGAGGGGGGGAGGGAGAAGGAGAGAGGGAGGGAGAGAAAGAGAGAGAGAAGAGAGAGAGAGAGAGAGAGAGAAGAGAGAGAGAGAGAGAGAGAGAGAGAGAGAGAGAGAGAGAGAGAGAGAGAGAGAGAGGAGAGTACAAATCCCTTGCTTCGCATGCAACCGATCAACGGTTCCATCTGCATTTGGCATATGGTCCCTGAGCACCTCTAGTGGTCAGTCTTGAGCACACAGCCCGGAATAGTTCCTAAGAACTACTGGTTGTGCCCCCAAAGCATAACTCATTCATTTTTTTTTTAAAGAAATGCCCAGACTTTCAGATATCTTTATTTCTTCTTTCATCAGGATGGTGTTTAGATACACAAGGGGGCTTATTTATGGATGGAGGCAGCAGGTTAAGTTTGCATGGTGGTTTCTGGTTCCTCATAGTATCTACTGGCCTGCACTTGCAGTTCCATGAACTCGTGATTTGTAACTTGCCAGTCTCTGGCACTTACCACAATCCTTACTGAAGACAGGTAGCACAGGTAGCTTGGAAATTTTTTCTCTTCAGAGCCTATTCTCTCTTTTTCATCAGTTTTCGGTTTTCTTTCCCTTTTTTGGTGGAGAAGGGCGTGTTTGGGGGGCACCACCAGCTAGGCTCAAGCTCTGTGCTCAGAAATGCCCCCTGGTGGTGCTCAGAGAACCATATGCAGTGACAGGGCTTAAGCTGTGGGTCAAAACAGTTGCATCAAAGGCAAGTACATGGGGAGATAATAAAGCAGGTAGGGCATTTATTTGCCTTGTAAGCAACTGACCCAGGTTTGATCCCTGGCATCACATATGGTTTGCCACAGCTCATCCAAGAGTCATTCCTGAGACCAGAGCCAGGAGTAACATCTGAGCATCACTAAGTGTGTTCCCTCTCTCCCAAGGTAAGTGTCTTATCTACTGTACTACAGCTCTGCTCTCTCTTTTTCCTTATTTTCCTTTCCTCCCTTCTATGCCCCTCCCTTGGTGCTATCGTGCCCTAGTTTTTGCTGTGATTTCAATGAGGTCAGGGTGCAGGTAGTTTATTCCACAGGTTCTCAGCCATAACCCCACCTTAGTCACCCCACTCTGTATCTACCGACAATCTACCCTGTATCACCCTGGCTCACTCCACCAGGAATATACAGAAGATTCTTTTTTTTTTTTTTTGATTTTTGATTTTTGGGTCACACCCGGCAGCGTTCAGGGGTTACTCCTGGCTCTACGCTCAGAAATCGCTCCTGGCAGGCTCGGAGGACCATATGGGATGCCGGGATTCGAACCACTGTCCTTCTTCATGCAAGGCAAACTCCCTACCTCCATGCTATCTCGCCGGTCCCTATACAGGAAATTCTGATTTTCCACATTACACAGGAACTGTGGGTAGCTTGAAAAGATCATTTTTAGGGCCCGGAGAGATAGCACAGCGGCGTTTGCCTTGCAAGCAGCCGATCCAGGACCAAAGGTGGTTGGTTCAAATCCCGGTGTCCCATATGGTCCCCCGTGCCTGCCAGGAGCTATTTCTGAGCAGACAGCCAGGAGTAACCCCTGAGCATCGTCGAGTGTGGCCCAAAAACCAAAAAAAAAAAAAAAGAAAAGATCCTTTTTAGCCTTGCCTCTGCCTAACCTTATTATACTGCTGAGTTTACTCTGATGTAGTCACTCCCACATTATAGTGTGGAGCCTGCATTTCTATGCAGTCTAAAATGAAGGAAAGGTTTTTGTGTCCATTTTTAAACTATAAATTACTGGAGCAGATGAGTGAGTAAGAAATGGCTGACCGTGGGGACTGCCAGGTGAAGTGCTGATTGACTAACTTGCGGAGTCCCCGCCTAGCTGTGCTTCTTCTGAGGAAACTGAGGATCTGAAGGGAGCCCTGCCCAGTGCTTCTCTGTCTTTTCTAAATCCTTGAAGCTCTCCTCAGAGCCCTGGGAAGCGAACCCCCAAAAACTGCATTCTGAAGCTACCCAGCGAGCTGGTGAGTAAGAAATTGCTGACCATGGGGACTGCCAGGTGAAGTGCTGATTGCTCCACCTGCAGAGTCTCTGCCCTGCTGTGCTTCTTCTGAGGAACCTGAGGAATCTTAGGACCTGAAAGGAGCCCTGTCCTGTGCTTCTCTGTCTTTTATGAATCTTTGAAGCTCTCCTCAGAGCCCTGGGAAGTGAACCCCCAAAAAACTGCATTCTGAAGCTACCCAGTGAGCGAGCGAGTAAGAAATTGCTGACTGAGTGGGGCCCGACTGTGAAAAACTGTGAGTGTTGCCTGAGTGTATCTGTCTACTGTCCTCTTGCGTGAACCTCTTGGGAGTGGGCGGAAAAGAGGCTCCAGCAGAGCACTTAGCTCCGCTTCGCTACGCAGCCTTGCACTCTTTCTAAGAAAAGAACACCATCGCAACAAGAAAAAATCACATTAAGAACCGTGCTGGATCACAGAAGCAAGCATTTCTCTCTGGACTGTCTTCTCTGCTGTGTGCTCAGGCCTAAGATTTGATCCTGTGTGAGGCTTCATCCATGGAGGACTCCCCTCCCTTAGAGGCAAGTCGGCCCATCCAGAAAGGACGGAGCCAGAGGAGTGTGCTGCCTGCATCATATAGCTAATGAATGCCACCACAACACGTAGAAAAAGCCACAATACAAGTGTGACAATGGGGAAACAATGCAGGCCAGCATCAGACATAGAGAATGAAGATGATAATTCTGAGGACGAGATAATGACCAACCAACTAATCAACCTCTCAGATAAGGACTTTAGACTAGCAATATGGAAGATCCTCAATGAACTCAAAGAAACCATGGATAGAGTTGAACAGAACACTAATAAGAACCAAGAAAATATGAAGACAGAAATCACAAAACTCCAAACTGAAATAAAATGTCAACTAACAGGTCTGAAAAAGTCAGTAAACGAAGTGAATGACAAAATGGATAAGCTCTGGGACAGGGTATCAGAAGCTGAGAATAGACTTGGTGCTGTGGAAGATGAGATACATAACAATTCCATACAGCAGGAGAGATTGGGAAAAAAAAACTTAAAGCAAATGAACAGACAATGGAAAAATTAGTCAAAGAATGGAAACAAATGAAGATAGAAGTCTATGATAAGATCAACAGAAACAACTTAAGAATCATTGGAGTCCCAGAGACCCAGGAAGAAAATTTCCAGGAAGAATCAACGGTCAAGAACATCATTAAAGAGAAACTTCCAGAGCTAAAGAATATATGTGATCAAATCCTGCATTCTCGAAGAGTACCAACCAAAAGGGACCCCAGAAAAACCACCCCAAGACACATCCTAGTCACAATGACAAATCCCACAGATAGAGACAGAATTCTGAAAACAGCAAGATCAAAAGAGGAAATTACGTACAAGCAAGTACCCTTGAGATTTACAGTAGACCTGTCACCAGAAACACTCAATGCCAGAAAGCAGTGGTGGGACATTATGACAAGACTGAATGAAATGAATGCTTCACCTAGAATACTGTACCCCGCAAAACTCACTTTCCAGTTTGACGAAAGAATACATGGTTTCACAGACAAAAAACAGCTCAGAAACTTTACAGACTCAAAACCAGTCTTAAGAGAAAAACTGAAAGACCTAATTGAAGACAAGACTAACCAAAAGACACACCAAATTTCGATATAAAGATGGCATTAAATCCCAGGACAATTCTTTCTCTCAACGTCAATGGACTAAATGCACCAGTTAAGAGACACAGAGTGGCTAAATGGATCAAAAAACTCAATCCAACCTTCTGCTACCTACAAGAAACGCACCTGATTAGTCAGAACAAACATAGACTCAAAATAAAAGGCTGGAGAAAAATTATCCAAGCAAACAACACCCATAAAAAAGCTGGAGTGGCCATACTAATATCAGATAATGCAAACTTTATACTCAGGAAGGTTGTAAGGGACAAAGATGGACATTTTATATTAATCAAGGGGTACGTAGAGCAGGAAGAATTCACTCTCCTAAACATATATGCACCGAATGAGGGGCCAGCAAAATATTTAATACAACTGTTGACAAATTTGAAAAATAATATCAACAACAACACAATAATTGTGGGGGACCTTAACACGGCTTTGTCAACACTGGATAGGTCAACCAGACTGAAACCCAACAAGAATATACTAGACCTGAGGAGAGAAATGGAAGAAAGAGGCCTAATGGATATATATAGGACACTCCATCCCCAGAAACCTGGATACACATTCTTCTCCAATGTACATGGGACATTCTCCAGGATAGACTACATGCTGGCACATAAAATATACCTCCATAAGATCAAGAGGATAGAAATTTTGCAGACTACCTTCGCTGACCACAAGGTTCTGAAATTATTTGTGAACTCCAAAGGGACTCAGAAGAAACACTTTAACACCTGGAAGTTAAACAGCCTCATGCTCAATAACCAGTGGGTCCGAGATGAAATCAAGGAGGAAATCAAAAGGTTCCTGGAAACAAATGACAATAAAGACACAAACTATCAGAACTTATGGGACACAGCAAAAGCAGTACTGAGAGGAAAATTTATAGCTTTGCAAGCACACATCAGGAAGGAAGAAGGAGCTTACCTGAGTAGCTTAATGACACAGCTAATAGAACTAGAAAATGCTCAACAAAAGGACCCAAGAATAGGAAGACAGAAGGAAATAACAAAGCTGAGAGCAGAAATCAACGAAGTGGAAACTCAAAAAACAATCCGAAAGATCAACGAAAGCAGAAGTTGGTTCTTTGAAAAAATAAACAAGATTGATAGACCACTGGCAAACCTAACAAAGAAAGAGAGAGAGAGAAACTTGATAACTCGTATCAGGAATGAAAAAGGAGAGATCACTACTGATATGACAGAGATTCAAAGGGTAATCAGAAACTACTTTGAAAAACTCTACGCCACTAAAAATGAGAACCTGGAAGAAATGGATAAATTCTTGGACTCTTATAATCTTCCACGGTTGAAGGAAGAGGATGTAGCATATCTAAACACCCCCATCACCATTGATGAAATTAAAACAGTAATCAAATGTCTGCCGAAAAACAAAAGCCCAGGTCCAGATGGATTCACTAATGAATTCTATCAAACTTTCCAAGAGGAACTACTGCCAATCTTGGCAAGACTCTTTCATGAAATTGAACAAACAGAAACACTTCCAAATAGCTTTTATGAAGCCAACATCACCTTGATACCTAAACCAGACAGAGACGCTACCAAAAAAGAAAATTACAGACCAATATCACTGATGAATGCAGATGCAAAGATCCTCAACAAAATCCTGGCAAATAGGATTCAATGCCTCGTTAAGAAGATCATCCACTACGATCAAGTAGGTTTCATCCCAGGAATGCAAGGCTGGTTTAACATCCGTAAATCTATCAACATAATACACAACATCAATAACAAGAAAAATAAAAACCACATGATCATATCAATAGATGCAGAGAAAGCATTTGATAAGGTCCAACACCCATTCTTGATCAAAACTCTCAGCAAGATGGGAATGGAGGGAACCTTTCTCAATATAGTGAAGGCCATCTACCACAAGCCAGTGGCAAATATTATCCTCAATGGAGAAAAACTGAAAGCCTTCCCTCTAAATTCTGGCACAAGACAAGGCTGTCCTCTCTCACCACTCCTATTCAACATAGCACTGGAAGTACTTGCTATAGCGATTAGGCAAGAAAAGGATATCAAGGGAATCCAGATAGGAAAGGAAGAAGTCAAGCTCTCACTGTTTGCAGATGACATGATACTCTACTTAGAAAACCCTAAAGACTCTATCAAAAAGCTTCTAGAAATAATAGACTCATATAGCAAGGTGGCAGGCTACAAAATTAACACACAAAAATCAATGGCCTTTCTATACACCAATAGTAATAAGGATGAAATGGACATTAAGAAAACAACCCCATTCACAATAGTGCCACACAAACTCAAATATCTTGGAATCAACTTGACTAAATATGTGAAGGACCTATACAAAGAAAACTAAAAACTCTGCTCCAAGAAATAAGAGAGGACACACGGAAATGGAAACGCATACCCTGCTCATGGATTGGCAGGATTAACATCATCAAAATGTCAATACTCCCCAAGGCATTATACAGATTTAATGCCATCCCTCTAAAGATACCCATGACATTCTTCAAAGAAGTGGATCAGACACTTTTGAAATTCATTTGGAACAATAAACACCCTCGAATAGCTAAAGCAATCATTGGGAAAAAGAATATGGGAGGAATTACTTTCCCCAACTTTAAACTGTACTACAAAGCAACAGTTATCAAAACAGCATGGTATTGGAATAAGGATAGGTCCTCAGATCAGTGGAATAGGCTTGAATACTCAGAAAATGTTCCCCAGACATACAACCACCTAATTTTTGATAAAGGAGCAGGAAATCCTAAATGGAGCAGGGAAAGCCTCTTCAACAAGTGGTGTTGGCACAATTGGATAGCCACTTGCAAAAAATTGAACTTAGAACCCCAGCTAACATCATGTACGAAGGTAAAATCCAAATGGATTAAAGACCTCGATATCAGCCCCAAAACCATAAGATATATAGAACAGCACATAGGCAAAACACTCCAGGACATTACAGGCATCTTCAAGGAGGAAACTGCACTCTCCAAGCAAGTGAAAGCAGAGATTAACAGATGGGAATATATTAAGCTGAGAAGCTTCTGCACCTCAAAGGAAATAGTGCCCAGGATACAAGAGCCACCCACTGAGTGGGAGAAACTATTCACCCAATACCCATCAGATAAGGGGCTAATCTCCAAAATATACAAGGCACTGACAGAACTTTACAAGAAAAAAAAATCTAATCCCATCAAAAAATGGGGAGAAGAAATGAACAGACACTTTGACAAAGAAGAAATACAAATGGCCAAAAGACACATGAAAAATGCTCCACATCACTAATCATCAGGGAGATGCTAATCAAAACAATGATGAGATACCACCTTACACCCCAGAGAATGGCACACATCACAAAGAATGAGAATAAACAGTGTTGGCGGGGATGTGGAGAGAAAGGAACTCTTATCCACTGCTGATGGGAATGCCGTCTAGTTCAACCTTTATGGAAAGCGATATGGAGATTCCTCCAAAAACTGGAAATCGAGCTCCCATACGATCCAGCTATCCCACTCCTAGGAATATACCCTAGGAATACAAAAATACAATACAAAAACCCCTTCCTTACACCTATATTCATTGCAGCACTATTTACCATAGCAAGACTCTGGAAACAACCAAGATGCCCTTCAACAGACGAATGGCTAAAGAAACAGTGGTACATATACACAATGGAATATTATGCAGCTGCCAGGAGAGATGAAGTCATGAAATTTTCCTATACATGGATGTACACGGAATCTATTATGCTGAGTGAAATAAGTCAGAGAGAGAGAGAAAAACGCAGAATGGTCTCACTCATCTATGGGTTTTAAGAAAAATGAAAGACATTCTTGCAATAATAATTTTCAGACACAAAAGAGAAAAGAGCTGGAAGTTCCAGCTCACCTCAGGAAGCTCACCACAAAGAGTGATGAGTTTAGTTAGAGAAATAACTACATTTTGAACTGTCCTAATAATGATAATGTATGAGGGAAATGGAGAGCCTGTTTAGAATACAAGCGGAGGTTGGGTGGGGAGGAGGGAGACTTGGGCCATTGGTGATGGGAATGTTGCACTGGTGATGGGTGGTGTTCTTTACATGACTGAAACCCAAACACAATCATGTATGTATTCAAGGTGTTTAAATAAAAAAAATATATATATAAATTACTTGTTTAAGGACCAAGACTTATTAAAAGACATAGCTCATCATAATCATAATCATTGGGAGTGGAATTATTTTGAAAAGGGAGAAAAAGAAAAGAAAGAAAAAAGAACAAAAATGTATAGCAACAAGAAAATTTGTAAAAATTACTGTGTCTCCAGCAAAAGCAGTACTGAGAGGAAAATTTATAGCTTTGCAAGCACACATCAGGAAGGAAGAAGGAGCTTACCTGAGTAGCTTAATGACACAGCTAATAGAACTAGAAAATGCTCAACAAAAGGACCCAAGAATAGGAAGACAGAAGGAAATAACAAAGCTGAGAGCAGAAATCAACGAAGTGGAAACTCAAAAAACAATCCGAAAGATCAACGAAAGCAGAAGTTGGTTCTTTGAAAAAATAAACAAGATTGATAGACCACTGGCAAACCTAACAAAGAAAGAGAGAGAGAGAAACTTGATAACTCGTATCAGGAATGAAAAAGGAGAGATCACTACTGATATGACAGAGATTCAAAGGGTAATCAGAAACTACTTTGAAAAACTCTACGCCACTAAAAATGAGAACCTGGAAGAAATGGATAAATTCTTGGACTCTTATAATCTTCCACGGTTGAAGGAAGAGGATGTAGCATATCTAAACACCCCCATCACCATTGATGAAATTAAAACAGTAATCAAATGTCTGCCGAAAAACAAAAGCCCAGGTCCAGATGGATTCACTAATGAATTCTATCAAACTTTCCAAGAGGAACTACTGCCAATCTTGGCAAGACTCTTTCATGAAATTGAACAAACAGAAACACTTCCAAATAGCTTTTATGAAGCCAACATCACCTTGATACCTAAACCAGACAGAGACGCTACCAAAAAAGAAAATTACAGACCAATATCACTGATGAATGCAGATGCAAAGATCCTCAACAAAATCCTGGCAAATAGGATTCAATGCCTCGTTAAGAAGATCATCCACTACGATCAAGTAGGTTTCATCCCAGGAATGCAAGGCTGGTTTAACATCCGTAAATCTATCAACATAATACACAACATCAATAACAAGAAAAATAAAAACCACATGATCATATCAATAGATGCAGAGAAAGCATTTGATAAGGTCCAACACCCATTCTTGATCAAAACTCTCAGCAAGATGGGAATGGAGGGAACCTTTCTCAATATAGTGAAGGCCATCTACCACAAGCCAGTGGCAAATATTATCCTCAATGGAGAAAAACTGAAAGCCTTCCCTCTAAATTCTGGCACAAGACAAGGCTGTCCTCTCTCACCACTCCTATTCAACATAGCACTGGAAGTACTTGCTATAGCGATTAGGCAAGAAAAGGATATCAAGGGAATCCAGATAGGAAAGGAAGAAGTCAAGCTCTCACTGTTTGCAGATGACATGATACTCTACTTAGAAAACCCTAAAGACTCTATCAAAAAGCTTCTAGAAACAATAGACTCATATAGCAAGGTGGCAGGCTACAAAATTAACACACAAAAATCAATGGCCTTTCTATATACCAATAGTAATAAGGATGAAATGGACATTAAGAAAACAACCCCATTCACAATAGTACCACACAAACTCAAATATCTTGGAATCACCTTGACTAAATATGTGAAGGACCTATACAAAGAAAACTATAAAACTCTGCTCCAAGAAATAAGAGAGGACACACGGAAATGGAAACACATACCCTGCTCATGGATTGGCAGGATTAACATCATCAAAATGTCAATACTCCCCAAGGCATTATACAGATTTAATGCCATCCCTCTAAAGATACCCATGACATTCTTCAAAGAAGTGGATCAGACACTTTTGAAATTCATTTGGAACAATAAACACCCTCGAATAGCTAAAGCAATCATTGGGAAAAAGAATATGGGAGGAATTACTTTTCCCAACTTTAAACTGTACTACAAAGCAACAATTATCAAAACAGCATGGTATTGGAATAAGGATAGGTCCTCAGATCAGTGGAATAGGCTTGAATACTCAGAAAATGTTCCCCAGAGATACAACCATCTAATTTTTGATAAAGGAGCAGGAAATCCTAAATGGAGCAGGGAAAGCCTCTTCAACAAGTGGTGTTGGCACAATTGGATAGCCACTTGCAAAAAATTAAACTTAGACACCCAGCTAACATCGTGTACAAAGGTAAAATCCAAATGGATTAAAGACCTCGATATCAGCCCCAAAACCATAAGATATATAGAACAGCACATAGGCAAAACACTCCAGGACATTACAGGCATCTTCAAGGAGGAAACTGCACTCTCCAAGCAAGTGAAAGCAGAGATTAGCAGATGGGAATATATTAAGCTGAGAAGCTTCTGCACCTCAAAGGAAATAGTGCCCAGGATACAAGAGCCACCCACTGAGTGGGAGAAACCATTCACCCAATATCCATAAGATAAGGGACTAACATTGAAAATATACAAGGTATTGACAGACTTAGCAAGAAATAAACATCTAACCCCATCAAAAAATGGGGAGAAGAAATGAACAGACACTTCCTCAAAGAAAAAATACAAATGACCAAAAGACACATGAAAAAAATGCTCTACATCACTAATCATCAGGGAGATGCAAATCAAAACTACAATGAGGTACCATCTCACACCACAGAGACTGGCACACATCACAAAGAACAAGAATAATAAGTGCTGGTGGGGATGTGAGGAGAAAGAAACTCTGATTCACTGCTAGCGGGAATGCCATCTACTCCAGCCTTTATGAAAAACAATATGGAGATTCCTCAAAAAACTGGAAATTGAGCTCCCAAATGATCCAGCTAT
This sequence comes from Suncus etruscus, assembly GCF_024139225.1. Classification (NCBI taxonomy): domain Eukaryota; kingdom Metazoa; phylum Chordata; class Mammalia; order Eulipotyphla; family Soricidae; genus Suncus; species Suncus etruscus. Next base: position 14,058 of record NW_026060406.1, read on the forward strand.
ACCACTCCTAGGGATATACCCTAGGAACACAAAGATGCAATACAAAACCCCCTTCCTCACACCCTATATTCATCGCAGCACTATTTACAATAGCCAGACTCTGGAAACAACCAAGATGCCCTTCAACAGATGAATGGGTAAAGAAACTGTGGTACATATATACACAATGGAATATTATGTAGCCGTCTGGAGAGATGAAGTCATGAAATGTTCTTATAAGTGGATATACATGGATTCTATTATACTGAGTGAAATAAGTTAGAGGAAGAGAGACACATACAGAATAGTCTCACTTATCAATGGATTTTAAGAAAAATAAAAGACACCCTTGTAATAATAATTTTCAGACACAAAAGAGAAAAGAGCTGGAAGTTCCAGCTCACCTCAGGAAGCTCACCACAAAGAGTGATGAGTTTAGTTAGAGAAATAACTACACTTTGAAATGTCCTAATATTGAGAATGTATGAGGGAAATGTAGAGCCTGTTTAGGGTACAGGCGGGGGTTGGGGGGGAGGAGGGAGATTTGGGACTTGGGTGATGGGAATGTTGCACTGGTGATGGGTGGTGTTCCTTTTATGACTGAAACCCAAACACAATCATGTATGTAATCAAGGTGTTTAAATAAAAAAAAATTAAAGAAAAAAAAAAAGAAAAATTAGTAGATTAAATCTAAATAAAAAAAAATTACTGTGTCTCACAATGAGGTCATTAAGTCATTGTCAGAAGGTTTAGTAAGCTCTTGTTGCGAGTTGATCTTTCTGTTACTTCTTTTGTCACTTAATGATGTGACTTCAAATACATACTGGCATCTAAGTTAGTGTGTTCTTACAGGGAGGAGAAGTTTAAAAATAAATTGAAGTTATTGCACAGCCTGTGGCCAAACAGTCCAGGAATTCCATTGTTGGTATTTTATTGAATATTGCTTATATACTGTGGGGCGTGTTTTGAGGGGTGTGGTTTCCACTGCCAGGACTTCCTGAAGTATGAGAAGGTGGGGAGGATGCCCCTCACTTCACTTTCTCAGTCCAACAAAGTCCTGGTGATGTCATCTTAAATACTGGTATACTTGAAGTTGTGTCAGATTGGACTCTCTGCAGAGAGTCATAGAGGAGTGGTGAAGCAGGGTAATGTGGGTGATGGGTGCAGCAGGTGTGGCTTTAGTAGGTCAAGAACTTGACTCATCCTCTCCTCCTAAGATTGCCAGCTTTCAGCTTCATGGCCAGTGTACCCATAATTTTTCACAGCTTCATTTACACCTCTTTCTAGAACAGAGTTAGTCTATGAAGCTGGATGAATGCAGACATGGCAACTGCATTTGTTTGTGTCAATTTTAATTTATTTAACTTGCCTCCTCCTCTGGGCAGCCCAGGGACAGAAAATCGAAGTCAGTGCATCTCTCTAGCATCTACCTCTTTTCTCATGGCCTTTCAATACCTAATATATAAGTTTCCTACCTCTACAATTCATCATGCTTCTCTTAGTTTAAGTCCCGAACTTTATAATCTAGATGCTATAGATAGGACCAATAGTTACACTTACAAAAATATTTTTCTGATGAATCTCACCTACAGGTTTAGTGCTGGTTATGCTAAAAAGAAGCAAAGAACTTGCAAAATGCTATTCCTCTATCAACCAGGACATTTTCATAAATATTATTATAAAAATTCAGTATGTTTTGGCAATGAGAACATGATTTTTTTTTGCAGGTGTGCTATAGAAATCTAAATGATGGGGCATGTTCAAGCCAGGCCAGCTCCATAGACTCACTTTTTTCTCAAATGAGATGTAAACTGAGTCTTGAAAGATTATGGCTTCACCAGTGCAGCCCATGCAGCACAAAGCTAGCTATCTCAGGAGGAGAGAGTGTGCCAAGCTCTCATCATGATGTAGACAGGCCTGCTGCCTCCATAGCCCAGAATCACCATTTCCCCAATGTCCTGCATTGGGGGACCCTCTACAATTCCCTGCAGGAATGCAGATCTGACCACTTCAGGTATGCTGCCAATTATTGGGCCTTTTTAGAGAGAGTGTGGGCACCCTCCTCCATATCTTCCTTCCAGGAAAGCCTGGCTGCTGTAATCACACCCACAAATGCAGTCACCATGTTCACCATGTTCAAACTGGGCCTTTTTCTAGGAGGCCATGTAACTGAGTATATGCCTCTAAAATTCATAGTATCATAGCTTTGGATTTCTGGACAACTTCATTTGTTTGATGCTGTCATCTCTAAAAGAGCACCCCAATTTAGCAACAAGAGCGTACTAAACCTTCTGCTGTTGTATTAATGACTTCATTGATGATACAATAATTTTCACAAATGAGCTTGTTACTGTACTTTTTCATTTTTCTTCCTTTCTTTTCTTTTACTTTTTCAATAATTTTGCTTTTGCTTATCTGGAAGCAAATGCATTATGATCAACTATATTAACTATGTGATTCATTTTCTTTAAATAAATCTAAACGATGGGCCACAGAAATAGAGCTGAAGATCATTGCCTAACATTCGATTGCAGCTTTAGCCATGACCTTTGTTCAAATTCTGGCACCAAGTATAGTTCCCTGAGCATTGCCAGCCATTGTCCTCGAGCACAGAGCTGGATGTGACCCCAAACTTAACAACAAACAAACAAAAAACATAAATGTAGACCTATGTCTCTGACAAAATGGAAAAGTAAAGGGGTAGGCCAATTAAAGAAATATCTCCACTAGATAAACCTCAGAACTCCTTTCAACTCAAAAGGATTTTATTTCTAAGATGGTGCTTTAGAACAGAGTTTAGAAAGGTGCATATGTATACTTAACTTCATGACTGTTATTATTATATTTCCAAATGCTAGTCTCTCAGAAATCTGCCAGTGGTCCCTTTAACTTTGATGAATGGCTATTTAACATGCTGATTCTGAGAATGCTTAGCAGTAACCAGTAAACTTCTTTTCTGGTAAAAAATGGTTTCATGAATTATTCTAAAACATCTGCCGTGAAGTACTTTCCACTGTTATGTATTATTTTAGGGATAATAAATCAGATACTGCTTGCTGTGTCTTTCACTTGGATAACTCACTTTTCCTCCTCCCCTCTATACCTCATGATCACTTCTCCCTAGAGAACAGCCACTGTAACCTGGGAAAAGAATTAAAGAAGACAGGTTCTTCAGCTGCTTAGGAAGGTTGGCTAACAGACAACTCTACTCTAGAAATTGAATTAGTCTCCTTGTAATGTCTTGACCTTCAAATGAGTTTGATATTGGCATCAAGTACTGGAAGTAACCCTCCTAGAGCAAGGATACTGGGTTATAATCAGACCTATTAAATCAATCTGCCTTACTCTGTCTTCTGCTCTGATGCCAATTACTTCCATGAAGCAGAAAGAGCCTAGTTGCTGTTGTTAATGAGTCCAGTACTTTCTCATGTCCAATGAGGATCAAGAAAAAACTCTTGGGCTGGAGAGACAATACAGCAGGTAAGGTGCTTACCTTGTAAACTTAGTCAGTCTGAGTACAATCTCTTGAATCACATATGGTTCTTGGATCGGTGCCAGGGGTGATCATTGAGCACTGAATGATCTGTGAGTCATGCTGAGTGTGCCCCCCAAAAAAGAAACTCCTCAACCTAAAAAACAAACATTCTAGCAAAGGAGATGGATTTAAGGGAGATTCTCAGAAAGTAAAATTAAATATGAACCACTATGGCACCTCCTATAGAAAAATTAGCACTTTGATGAGGAATGGAGCAATAGTACACAAAAACCTTGCACACGAAAACCCAAGTTTGATTCCTAACATCCCATATGGTGATTCCTGAGCACAGATTCAAGAGTAATTCAGGAGTCTGTGCTCAGGAATGTGGCCAAAACATTCAAAAAATTAAAAGGAAGACTAGTCTGAAGCATTTTTTAATTTATTCATTTTAAAAACATTTTTCAATTCAGTGGTCAAATCCAATCCTCATGTGTGCAGACATGCCATCTACCACTGAAACACATCACATTACCAGTCTCTACAAAGAGTTTATTGAAGTCTAGCACAATGTCTGATTTAGGATAAATGAAAAGGAAGAGATAGAACCAGAAAAATTACAATGGAGGTACAGGTGAGATGAATGGGACATACACATGTATAGGAGATGGTGAGGAGAACTATTTTACAAGGGAAGCAAAGAGAAAAAATAAGTTGAATAGAAAAAAACATACAATGTAAGATCTAAAAAAACAAGTCTTGCCAAAACAAAAGGAGGTCACTATAGATTCATAGCATGCAACATGAAGATAGCAGCTGTTCTTTTGGAATTTTAGGATACAAAACTGACTATGAAAAATCTCTGGTCTGGTAGGGATGACAATCTCTGGAAGATTAAAAAGGTTTAGGGACATATAAAACAACAAAATATAAATTTCTGATCATTGAACTGGATGTGGGAAATGAAGAACATAATGGTTTTAGTGTCAAAGAAATTAAAGAAATGGCAGTGCCACTGATTAGAAAAAAATATCTCATTGGAAAGGAATAGTCAGAGAGTGGCCTGCAGGATACTGATGGGTCAGTATATATATATATTGATTATTTGCCTTATTTCTTTCATTCATGGTTATTTCTGGTGGTAGGACTGATTTCAGTTTAGCATCCTAGCTGGAAAATGAATATGGACCTGAGTGATGCCAGACATCTTAGCAATACGGATGGTTCTTTAGTCCAACTGGTTCTTCAATCATCAATGAAAGAAGTTCCAGATGTGCTTCCCTCATCCAATGGATGGGAGGTTGGAAGGTTTAGAATCATGCTGTTTTAACATTCCTTAGCCACTACTTACTAGCTTTGTCTTGGGCACATTATGAAAACCTCTCTATGCTCAACTTCCCTGGGTAAGAATAACGTCACCTACTTCATCAAATAAAAAAGTTGGTGTTGAAAGACTGAGTGATTGCTTAAAGGACTGGAGTACATGTATCATGTGGAGATTCAAAGTTTAATTCCCCACATCCCAAGCACTGCTTGAGAGGCACCTTCACCCATCTTGACCAAACAAAACAAATTTGTCAAACACTTGATAACCAATACCATGAGTTGGCTTATAATATAAGTTTAAATTTTCATTTTTGGCATATAAAATATATGTATATATTATATCAATATCAAAGCTTTTGGTAAAGGCAGTAGGGATAAATAAAAAGTACTGGATTTTGAATCTTCTTTCTAATTCTATATCCAACATTGATTTTTTTCCTGTTATTCAAAGCAAGTCTCAACTACCAGAAATCTCAGCTTCCCTTTACATTCAGTGTATGTATCCTGTTCACCATACATTTCTAAAAATAGAAGCAATGGCTCATTTTAAGCTCTTTATGAACTCTAAATGCTTACAAAAAAGCATTAATTAGTTACTATTATCCATTCATATATAAAAGAAACAAACTTTATTTGTGTGTGAGGAAATAGTATATGGAAATAGTTTCCATCGCATTCCTGCAAAATCTTATTTGCATAGATTCTGTGATTTCATTGCCTCTGAGAATGCTGTGTAGCACCCCTGAAGAGAAATGAAGTCTTGGGTTACTTTACATTGGCTTGGCCTTTGGAAATATATGGCAGTAACTGAATAAAATCAGTGTTGAGCTCTACACATTTATTACTTATTTTGGTTTGGGCAATCACCAGAATAGGAGGTATGATTTGCTAGGTGAAGGTAGTCTGGTTGTTCATTAAACTCTGAATTTCCTCCTCTTTGCTATCCTTTTAGAGAAAGCTCCTGCTCTTCTCATTTCTAATGAATGTTCACCCTGAACTGCACCTCTTGGATGTTGTCCATCACACCCACCCCCGTCTCTCCAGGGCCAGCAATGCTGAGTTCTCTGTATGGTTGGCTCACATAAAAACAAAGCTTTGAGAAGCAGGAAAGAAACAAATTCTGACTTGACCTTAAACTGCTCCTAAAGCTTAGAGTTCACTTTCCCACTCTACACATCAATCTCAGCTCTCCCGGCTGGCAAGACAGGGGCAAAGTTCATAGCGCCCTTCAATCAAGTATGAGATCTTAGGCAGCAAGGATGAGCCATTCATTATCTGAGCTCATTTAAGAGTCAGTATCTTTTGTTTCTTGGTATTTATTTAGAGAACTTCTGTGACAGTTTCGGAGCAGAATAATGCAAAGACTTTAAGTCAACATCCCTTCACTTGAAGTTTCATAAAGACACCCACACATCTCAACTCTCTCTCTCCTGGCCTTCTATTGTTTATGTATGCATTCTAATTTTTGAGATAAATTTACCTACTTATAAATTAAATGTAAATGCTAAAGATTTTAAACGTTACTTGTGAAAAGGAAAATAACCTCCTAATACTTGGTATAGATTTTTATTTGGTTTAGCTACCGTGCTCTACCTCAGTCAGAAGCTGGGGGTCAGAGCGATAGCACAGCAGGTAGGGCATTTGCCTTGCATGCAGCTGACCCAGGTTCTATTCCCAGCATCATATATGGTCCCCTGAGCCTGCCGGGAGTGATTTCTGAGTACAGAGCCAGGAAGATCCCTGAGTGCTGCCAGGTGTGGCCCAAAAATCCAAAAATTAAAAAACACCAAGTTGACGTTAGGGTACACTTTCACCCACAAGTGGCAACCCACAGCTCCATAAACCAAAAACCATCCTTAGCCAGTCCTCTCAGAGTGTGGTAGTAATAGTGAACAGAACTGGATCTCAGGCCTGGGCCCTTTGCTGGTCCTCTGGTTTCCAGGTATCCTGTATCAGCCACCTTTGGACAAAGAACTCCCAAAGCACCTGAAAAATAAATTATAACTCTGCAAATACAATGTAGAACTTTTTATTTTACTCTAAAGAGTATAGAGGTTAGATATAGACATTATAATGAAATAAGCATTTAGTGTTTTAATGTGGATTCAACACAAAGGAAACCACCAGAAAGTTCTTATCAGTATTTTTAACTGAGATTATTCACTATTTACTACATTCTTTTATAGACAGAGTAGAGGGTAAGGAATTGACCTTATAGTATAAAAAAATAGACTTTTAAAAATACCTATAAACTCTTGTTTTGTAAGAAGAGACACAAATAAGAGACACATAATTATATGTGAAACTTAATCAAAACACCTGAGCATTATCCACTCAGTGAAGGTACAGGAGAGTATTGGGAGGAAGGTTATATTTGTAGTCTTTTTTTTTTTTTCAATTTTGTTTTGTTTGGGGTCCATACCTGGTGTTAATGAGAGGCTAGTTCTGGCTCAGAGCTTGGGCATGGCTCTTGTTAGTGATGATAAAGCATTAATGATCAAACCAGGGTCTTCTATATGCAAAGCATGAACTTCAGCCTATCTTCCAAATTCAAATTACACACAAATACACACACATATGAGTTGTTGTGAGTTTTTTTCCCCCACACTCAGTGGTGCTCAGGGGTTACTCCTGGCTCTGCATTCAGAATTTACTCCTAGCAGGCTTAGGGGATAATATGGGATGCCAGGAATCAAATCTGGATTGGCCACATGCAAAGCAAATGTCCTACCTGCTGTACTATTGCTCCAGCCCAGATCATATTTTTTAAATCCTTAGGGAAGTCTGTTTGTGTGGATGATAATAATAATAAATTAGCTCATAAAATGTTTAAGTGTTAGAAAAAAATGCATCCCAAAAGAAAAAGAAGAAAAATAACTTACCTCAGACCCTGAAAGCAATCAATTCTACTCCAGCTGGTGCCCATGGTTAATAGTCCTCTCTTTCCTCTTCTGCTCACTCAGTGATATGAAATATTTGTGACTCAGATGGTAAACAGGCACATGATAGTAGCCTGTAATTTGCAAGTCAAGGGCAGCACTAGAAATTCTATGGTGTTGATACACAAGTTATTACAAAAATACTCTATGCCTTCTTCCAAAATTATTTTCTCCTACTCATCCTTGTAATACACCTGAGCATTTCTTCTAACCTCTACAAGGATGATTCTATGACATTGATTCATGAATCACATTGAATTTGTGGCTCCCTCCAGCATATCCAGAGTATATTGGCAACTGACAGACCCTAGAGCCAGCTGCTTCTTTCTTAGTGCCATTAGTAAAAATATTCCTACCTGATTTGTCACAGGTGGACATTTGGTCCTGTCAGTGACCTGAGCCCCACCTACTAGGAGACTTGTATGGTCACAAGTCACCTTTCTTGCTACCCAAGGTTGATTTCTGCCATTGATGATACTCTAGATAATGTTTCTAATAATTATCTGCCTGAAAAGTAAGACAATAGTGGCCATAGAGATTTTTTAATGGAAACTAAGGGAACCATGCAAATCACTTTCTACCCTTTAGGCAGAGGTCCTCAAACTTTGTAAACAGGGGGCCAGTTGACTGTCTCTCAAACCATTGGAGGGCTGACTTATAGTTTTAAAACTAATGATGAACAATAATGGCCCATAGGCCATACTTTGAGGATCCCTGCGTGAGACTAAAAGAAAAAGTTGAGGGACAGAGAGGAGGGGAGTGGGAGAGTGCAGTGTACATCCACACATATGCACTGCAGCCTGGGTTGAGTCAGCTGCTAAACAGGACACAAAGTAGTTTTTTTTTTTTAAAAGGGGGGATGTTGCACCCAAAAGACTCCACATGCCAGTTCTTCTGTTTCTCTTCAGCTGGTATGTTGGGGGCTCTGGGCAAGACAGCTAGCCAAAGGCCCCCTGGGCTGACACTTAGTCCAGGGGACCGAGATCTCCCCACGCCAGACGGGTCTTCAGGGCCACGCCTGGTAAATCGGGCCCTGGGGGGAGGGTGGGGGAGAGAAATTCCTCCCCTATGCATACTGGACCCCATTCAGGAGTTCTTTTCTTACTAGTATTCATTTTCAAAAGCGCATTTGCGCCCGCGCGACATATATACTTTTTTTTTTTTTTTAGTTCTCAGTGTAGTTATTTCTTTTTCTTTTTTTTTGGGTGGGGGACCACACCCGGCGGTGCTCAGGGGATACTCCTTGCTGTCTGCTCAGAAATAGCTCCTGGCAGGCACGGGGACCATATGGGACACCGGGATTCGAACCAACCACCTTTGGTCCTGGATCGGATGCTTGCAAGGCAAACGCCACTGTGCTACTTCTCTGGGCCCCTCTTTTTTTTTTTTTTTTTTAATTTTTATTGTGACCAAGCATTACAAATCTTTCACTGCATCATTTATGGTACATAGTGACAATGAATGAGGGGCATTCCCACCACCAGTGCTCTCCTCCCTCCGCCCCTGTTTCCAGTATGCATCCCATATCTCCCTCCTCTACCCCCCAGAATGCTAGTGCAACTGGTCTCCACTTTACAGCTTTTTGTAGATTGAGCATCTACTCCACCGTCATTGGAGATAAAAAGGATAAGAAAAAGGGAAGAAAAAAATTTGGTGACAACTACTGAAAAAAGAAAGAAGAGAGAGAAAAAAAGAAAAGAAAAATGGAAGAAAAAAGAAAAAAAATGGACCCAGCAAATAAAAATAAAAATAAATCTCTAAATAATAATCACAAGAGTGAAAAAGAATGAGAAAAGTGGAAGAAAAAAGAGAAGAAAAATAAAGTCAAAAACTAACAAATCAAAACAAAACAAGAAAAAGTATGGGTGCTGGAGTGGTAGGGTTTGGCGCTCCCCCACTTTTTTTTTTTTTTTTTTTTTGCATAGGCACAGTAAGCATTGGGGAAGAAAGGGAATTCTTGTGGCCTAAGAGATTCAGGGTTTTTCCATCCTTGAAGCATGGGATCAACCCCTGGCTCCATATATACTCATTACCCCATTTTTGTGATGCCAGGAAAGTTTCCTCTTGGTTGTGTGTGAGAAAATCAAGCCACTGTAGCTAGCGATCTTGGTATTTGCGCAGGTTATAGGTCAGGGTCTAGGATAGAGTCTCTAGGTTCTAGAGGTTCCTATCCATCGTTGTGGTGGTGTTCAGTCTTCTGTAACACTTGCTCCCTGTTTTCATTCAGTCCCTAAGCCGAAGCCTAGGATATTATGGATCCAAAGGTTCTGCTCAGTCTCTGTTGTCCAAGTTGGACCTCTGCAATAAGACATCTTATTGTTGTTGTTGTTGTTTTTTAAGTGTCCTGGACTACAGCCTAGGGTAGGGTTTTCCTTATTACTCCCAAGGTAGGCTCTGTTCAGTCACAGTTGTCAAAGTCAGTTTTCTGTTGTTGGTACTCTTATTTTTCACAATTCAAAGGATGATATCTCTTCTGATTTCCATTTAGTGTTAGGTGATGTGATAGGACAGCCTGGTCTTAGGTCAAGTTTTCCTTTCCTCGTTATCATATCAAAACTGGCACAAGTTGGTGCCAGAGTAGTGTTATAAATCTCCCAATGGAGCTTAGTTCCTGGTGGTGTTGCCCGGAGCTGTTTCATTTCTACGTTGGGGATCTGGGGTTTCAGATTGGACTAACACTGTCCAATCTCCTGGGGATGATTGTATCCACATGACACATGTTCAGGATGGGAGGCACCCTTCTGCTATAAAAAGTGAGTTCTTATCTCTAGAAGATAAGATCTTGTTTCTGTGTCTATGGTTTCCCCTTTTTTTACTGTGCCCATACTAAAACGTATGGTGTCATACTGTGTTGCTGGTACTATTCTGGGTAAGGATGACAGGCTGCACACATAGTCTCTGTCGTCTGGTTTTGTTCTGAGCTTTTATCCCAGTCAAGGCTTTTTGTACCAAGCAGCACCAAAAATGGTAAGGATAGAGAAAAAATGTATATATTAAAATAGAACAAATAAATAAAACTGAGTTAAAAAGAAAAGGTATTCGAATAAAACAAGTGGTGGAGGAGGCTACTTGTATATTTAGTAATACACATCTTAAGATGTATTGTTATACAGGTATTGAGCTTCCATAGGCAATATAAGACTCCCAATTAAGTCTTTTGATACATTCTTGTGGGGAGTAAAAGCCAAGGTACTTTTCAATTCACAGGCCTTGGAATTGAGTTTGAGAGATGCTTTGCTGCATTATGAGACCATATAGTGTCTTTGAGCTGGGAGTTTTGCTGAGGCTGATTCCTGTATCATGCAACAGTCCACAATTTGGTGGGGGTGAGAGGGGCCATCAAGCATGAGTCAGCAGGCGTGCTGGTTGTAGTTCTTTGCTGATGCATGAGAATGGGGACCCAGAGGGTGTCTTTCACTGAGGAGCTGGAAGGTGGTCTGTTGGGGCAGGAGGTCAATCTTGGTGCCTACTGAGTTAGGAACTGAGGAGGGTAAAGAGGGTTAAATTAGGGGAAGATAACGGATCAGGATTGAGAGATGAGGGGATAGAAGAGACACAGGGGTAGGGGAGAGGCAATACATGACAGGGGCTATATTATATATATAGTTACTCCTTAACTCTCTCACCCCCAACCATCAGTACCCCACATTTATCCTTTTTAACTTCAGTACTACTCAGTTCTAATCACAGGCCAAAGTCATGCATTGGATTTAACAACACCCAACTATTTCAAAAGACATAAAATGGACACATATGTCTTTTGAATATTTTATGTGTATTTTCTTTAACAGCTATAACTCTTTCTAAATATTCTTTTACTGTGACAATTCTTCCCACTTTTTATCTTGTCTTCTCTTTGTGAGCTGTTCAATAAGGAATTTTGGTGGAAGAGTCCCTCAGTTTAATGCTTATGATTGAACCATGTCATGGGGATTGTTGGACTTGTTCTTATGGCCCCCATATGCACCAATAACAACACGAGGCATTGTTTCTTGTTTGCATAGGCACATTAAAATGGAAAAATACTATACATACAAATAAATTCTTATCTAATAGAGATTGGAACACACAAATATCGTAGTGCAATGGGACCTTACATCCTGAACATTGATATAATGACCTGGCACAGGCCTCAGAAGAATGGGCATCCTCCATTCACCCCTGAACCAGGGAAGCTATCTACGAAACATCCAAGGTTTTTTATAACAACACCTGGAAGCAATCCTCTATCAGGGAAGACCCTACCACGGCTCTGACATCGACCTGCTCAAAAGAGATTTCCCTTAGCACTAAGGAGACTTGACAAAAGGGGCCAGGCAGTGGCGCTAGAGGTGAGGTGCCTACCTTGCCTGCACTAGCCTTGGATGGACCATGGTTCGATCCCCCGGTGTCCCATCTGGTCCCCAAGCCAGGAGCGACTTCTGAGCGCATAGCCAGGAGTAACCCCTGAGCGTCACCAGGTGTGACCCAAAAACCAAAAAAAAAAAAAAAAAAAAAAAAAAACCCAAAGAAGACTTGACAACAACAACAACCTGCTTACAGGACAGGGTTCTCTGCATTGCCCTTTAATTGTGAAGTGAAACGAGAGGACACTCTTCACCATCCTGCCTGCAATATAGGATATGCAGATTCCAGGATCTTTAACAGAAACATGATACCAACAACAGAGACTGTGTGAAAAATAAAAGTGTATTGGCACTACAGACAATGACCTGGATTGTACAAACTAGTTTGTCTGGAGCCTAGAGTTGGTCTTATTCCAGGAAACTTCAGAGACAGGGTCTCCTTGTATTTAGGCCAAGGCTTTTTCTTTCCATGTCCCTCAAATTTTGGTGGGCCTATGCAAACAATAATTGCCACTCTAACACTGTTTTTACTGTGCTCCTTTGACTCTAATTTTTAAGAAAAACAACCTTTTGAGGTTAACTTAAACTAATATGCATGTGCATGGAAATGTAAAAAAGTACTTTGCCTTCAATGTTTAAGGAGTTACATAAGTTTTATGGCTTTAGATTGCTTTGTGTGCTGCTAAGAAATATTATGTACTACAATCTGGGGACTTGAGGGACAACGTAATTGTACATGGGTTCTGCTTTATTTTTCTTAATGTTCTTTGGCTGAAAATTCAAAGTTAAGATATCAGCAATGGGACTACTGAGAATTCTCTTTATGGGTGATTGTCCTTCCTCTGTAACTTTGCCTTGTCCTCTTTCTTTGCATCTTTGTTCTCATAATTAAAAATAAAAAATTAATAAAAACAAAAAACCTGGAAGGCCATATAAATGTCCTCAGCAAGACGTATGTAGCTCACTGGCCATAGTTTGAGGGCCCCTGCTTTATAGTGTTTCTAGGATCCTCACTCCACCTATGTCCTTCATCATCTGTCCACCACTGAGTGTACCCAGAAACCCCAAATTTTTCTTTGTGAGTGCATTGAATTCAAAGTGAAAGCATTCTATATTTGGAACTTACCTCTTTAAAGGAATTAACCACAATAACATTAGATATAGATGAAGCAAAGACTTAAGTATTTTTTCCTCCCTTTCTTCCTCCTTTATTATTTTCTTCCTTCCTTCATTCCTTTCTTATTCTTCTCTCTTCTCCCTTTTGCCTTTCTCTTTTTTCTCTCTTCTTTCTTTTGTCCTTCCTTTCTCTTTCCTCTTTTTATTTGTCTGCTTGTGTCTGTATTTTTCCTTTTTCTCTCTTCTTTCATTCATTCTTCCTTCCCTCTCTCTTTTCTTTCTTTCTTTTTTCCTTCCTTCCTTTTTTCCCTTCTTCCTCCTTCCCTCTATCTTTTTTCTGTTTTCCTCCTTCCTCCTTCCCTCTTTCTTTCTTTCTTTCTTTCTTTCTTTCTTTCTTTCTTCCTTCTTCCTTCCTCTCCTTCCTCCCTTCCTTCCTTTCTTCCTTTCCTCTTTCCTTTTTTCTTTTTCTTTCTTTCTTTCTTTCTTTCTTTCTTTCTTTCTTTTCTTTCTTTCTTTTTCTTTTCTTTCTTTCTTTCTTTTCTTTCTTTCTTTCTTTTCTTCTTTCTTTCTTCTTTCTTTTCTTTCTTTTTCTTTCTTTCTTTCTTTCTTTCTTTCTTTCTTTCTTTCTTTCTTTCTTTTCTTCTTTCTTTCTCCTCCCTCATCTCTCCCTTTCTTCCTCAGATATACAAGGCACATGCACTATCATTGTAGGCAAGTATTCTAATAGCCTGATACTTAAGTATTCAATAAGGGAAACTGCATTTTTTTTCACTCTGAAAATAATTTAATTGTAAACAATTACAAAACCCATGACACTTCACCACAAGTTTGTGAAGTAACAAAGAAGGAAAAGGCAACTTGGACCCAGTGAACTCATTCATCTCAGTTCTATGGCATTCTGCTCTGCTTTTCAAGTGAACTCAGAAAAATGGGTCTCTGCAATCTGTATAGAAGTATAAAATCTTCAGTAATTCCTTCCCCAGGTAATCAAGAGAAGGAACTCATCACCCTTCTTTCTTTCTTCAGTTCTAAAACAAGCATTTGCCTTTTGATAGATTTTACTTAAACTCCTGGATGCCTCCTTCCAGACTTGTCAAGCAGAGTTTAGGTAGTGTAATTATCACAGACCTCTCTTTGGTGATGACAAGAGGAAAGGGTTCTCTCCACCTTCCTTCCCCAGATTTCTCTCTGCCCATCTTACTGAAATGGTCATGGATTTAATCAGTACAACTAAGTCATTTCTGGTTTAGAACAGGAGAAAAGTCAACATTGCCTTCCCTCTTCCATGACTGTTACTTTACATCTATCATTTAGATATCATTGCATTTTGAAGAGCAAAGATGGGGATTGTGTAGTCTGTCTTAAATCCCTCTTGCACATTATAACTCAGGATATGTGTAGAGAAAACTACAGGACTGGTGATGTAACTAGCACCTTGCTCATCTAAATCCCTCCGTTCTATCCCTTCCTAACACTGTATGCCCTATTCTCAGCACCACCTCTTCCCCTCCCACCCACTGGAATGGTTCCCACAATTGAAAAAAAAAGGAAAAATAAATATCAGTGAGTAATCTCTTCTTGTCATAAAGTCAAGTGTACCTCAAGTGACCTATGAGGTTTCTTTCATTTCCTAGGATCTAAGAAATAATGCAACAGATACAGGATCTCAACCCATATTACTGGGTAAACACACCTTAAAAGTGTTTCCTTCTTTGGGGACCGGACTACTCCGAGTGACCCAGCTCTGAAATCTATTGTATCTGGAATGAGCACCTCATCTGGAATTTCAGTTACCTCCAGCCATCCCAGAACAAACCACATTACTCCAAGACCCTGGAATTTGTCCGTTTGGGCTGCTGCTCCTTTCAAAGCATTTCATTTGTCCTCTATTTTTACCTTGACCTAGGTGACCTATAGACCAATTTCATTATTAAATAATTATATTTGTTAGACTAAATCTACATAGTGCTTTAAGAACAATGTTAACCCCAGATCCTAAAGATGAACATCCCTCCAAAAAAAGATTACTTGCTTACATGTCTGCTACATGCCAAGGTTGGGAGTGTGTGTGCTGGGGAATTCTACTCTATCAACAGATGATAGAAGTTTTAATATCTGCCACCACAGCATCAAAAATAGTGGTGTATAACCATTTTAGTTATTGGTTTTGGTTGTTGGGAACACCATGTGTGCTCAAGGGTAGCCCCTGATTCTGCACTTAAGAATTATTTCTGGTGGGTCCCAGGGAACCATATGGGATGCCAGAGACCAAAATCCAGGTCAGTTGCTTGCAAGGTAAGTAGTGCTCCAGCCCCAACATTCAACTTCTTTACACCTGGAAGGTTGGCAGTTGAAGACCCCATGATTCCTTTGATCATCTTCACAAAGAAGAGATGGAATTTTCTGCCTCACCAAATGCTTGCTTCAGCTCAGGAGTGGCAGAAGTCATTTCAGCCCACACCCCATTGATCTAAACCAGTCACACGGGCTCCTCATAACATAGAATACTGGGCTATTGAGTTTTCTCTGTGCTTGGAGAAGGAAACAGTAGTAAGATTTTGTGTGAGTTGTTTACTTGCCTGTACATGAATAAATATCAGGCTGCATAGAGAAAGCTTCATCCAGAGCAGTGAATGAATCCCAGTAAAGCTGTCTCTGTAGCTTCAAGCAGGAACAGGCAGAAGAACTTCAGAGTTTGTTTGATTGATTGCTGTTCTCTCCCCTGACCCGCTTCTACTGAGGAAGTTAAACTCAAAAATGTTTTGAGGAGTACTGTCTTAGGTAGCCAAGCTTCATGGCAGAAACCAGGCCCCTGAAAAGTGGGCCAGGCCACACTGAAACAGCCTCTAGCTAATGAACCCCCCTGGCAGTTTGTGGTCCCATTCACCCGCAGGCATGCAGATTCTGCCTTAGTCTCCTTTCAGAATTCATTTTGAGCATGGCAGACTTCACCAGTTAAGAGATGCCAGAATTTAACTTACTGGAACAGAAACCACATCAAAAAGCCAGTCACATGACAATGCCAAGGAACTGAAAGGCCACATCAGAACACTTTGGCTAGTATAGAAGCCCTGAAATGTAATGTGTATTCTTCACTGGGAATTAAGAACATGTGGATCCACCCTAAGTATAGCCTCCCCCTGAAGTGTTTTTAATTAGGAATTGAGATGCTTGAATGTAGCAGCCAGAGCTGATCTGATCATGAGATGGAGACCACGATTACTATGTCTAAATCTAGAGAATGTCACTGGCCTGTACACAGTAGGTATGCAGAATGGTCCACTTCATGAGCTAATATGTTGAGATATCAGATGAGAGATGCAACTTTGCTGATTCTCTAGGGCAGTGTTTCTCAATAAGTTAGTCATAGTGGCCCTTTCAGACTCCCCAAAATACACCAAGGAACCCACGGGTATAAGTCATGTAAATAAGAAATCATGACAGAAGACTGCATGGTCAACTATTGGGTGGGCCAGGAAGGAAACAAGTTCAGATGAAAAACGTGGTCAGAAAAAAACCAGAGGGACTGGAGATAGTATAGTGGGTAGGGTGCTTGCCTCGCATGCAGCCAACCCAGGTTTAATGCACCCTGATCTCCTCTCTGGCTTCCCCTGAGCACTGCTAGAGCATTTACTGAAGGGAGACCAAAAGTAATTAATAAAGGTGTGACCCAAAAGTCAAAAAAGAAAAATGGCCTTAATCTGGTGCTGTGCCTTCCTCAGTTCTATGATTTTTCTCACTGAGCCCTTTGGAATATTTTCCATTGGAAGCCACTAAGGACCCCAATTGAGAAATGCTGGTCTACAAGACCTTGCCTTGCATGTGGCTGACCCAGGTTTGATCCCCAGCACCCCATTTGATCTTCCAAGCCCTGCTAGTAGTAAGCCCTGAGTACAGGCAGTTGTGGTGCTGAACCCAAAGGAAGAATTTAACACAGGTTAGTTCATTTTATCTTCACAGCTATCTGAGTTAGGTACACAACTATTTCCATTTTTATATAAATGAAGAAACTGAGGCTTTCAAAGTTTAAGCAACTTGTCCAAGATTACAAATGTAAGTAGTAGTGAAACTAGGTCCTCACATAGGTCTGTGTGTTGTAAAGTCTCTATTTCAAATAATTTTTTTTGTTTTGTTTTTGTTCTTTATTTTTATTTTCTTCTCTGTATTTTAGGCAGCACTCAGTTGTGCTCAGGGGTTACTCCTGATTCTGCACTCAGGAATCACTCCTGGCAGGGTTCTGGGGATTTTATGGGGTGCAGGGCATGGAACCCAGCCAATTGCATGCAAGGCAAGTGCCTGCTCATTGTACTATCTCTCCGGCCTCCCCAAATAATTAAATCTTTTGACCACAAGAAGGGAATAAAATAGACGCAATTTGTAATACATTATCCAGAAGGTTCACTGCCACAATTTGGTGTATGCAAGGCTAAGACTTTTTTCTATTCTGATGTTAAAAGCGATGTGAATGAACTCCTTACTTACTCTTGTTCTTGGCTGAGATCTGCTTTGCAATGCATGTCAGAATTTCCCAGCATTGTCCCCCAGAGAATATGATCCATGAGCTAGAGAGATAGCACAGGGTTAGTTAAGGCCCTTAACTTACATGCTACTAACTCTGGTTCAAAATACAGTCCCATGTGGCTCAGGGGCTCACCCACCCTACCACCACCACCAAAAAAAAAGAAAATAAAATCTAACATGAAAAGGATTGTTGGGATACACTCTTGGAACATGGGAAAGGGAGGTCAACACTGTTGGTGGGATTGGCCCTGATTTGTTGTATTTCTGAAATCGAACTGTGAAGGACTTTGGAAATCACAACGATTTCAATAAAATAAAATACAATTTAAAAAGGAAAAGAAAAGGATTCTCAAATAAGGCAGATCTGCTTGATAGGCTCGTGGTAACCAGAAAAAAGATTCCTTATTGCTCACATAGCAAAATATCCCTACACTTTAAGTTTATTACCTAATAATATGCTTCTGCCTCCTTACTCACTCTCTCTCTCTGTCTCTCTCTGTCTCTCTCTGTCTCTCTGTCTCTCTCTGTCTCTCTGTCTCTCTCTCTCTCTGTCTCTCTCTCTCTCTCTGTCTCTCTCTCTCTCTTGCTTTTTGGGCCTCACCCGGTGATGTTCAGGGATTACTCATGGCTATGCACTCAGAAATTGCTCCGGCTTGAGGGACCATATGTCTGTAATGGATTGGCTGCATGCAAGGTAAATGCCCTACCTCTGTGCTATCACTCCAGCCGCAATGTCTCTCTTTTTATTCTCAAGAAGCAGAATTTTCATATCCTCATTTTTTCTAATTTGCATCGTCACCTATCATTTGGTTCAGGTAAACAATAGGTTCTTCTCATGATCTTTTTTTCTTAATGATGGAAATTAGCATAATCAATAAGAAGGAAAATTTACTCTTGTCTCACACATTTTTTTTTATAAAAATGGGTTTGAACTGGGACTGAAAAAAGGGTTCAGGGGTTAATACACTTGCCTAACACACAGGTGACATCAGTTTGATCTTTGACACCACAGCAGCCACAGTTCTGAGCCAAAAGTAGCCCCTGAGTATTGCCAGGTGTAGCCTAACTCCCCTGTTACTCCCACTCCCACAATAGCTTCAGGAACCTAGTTAATTTTTCCCAGGATATATCATGTTATATAGGAGAAATATTAAAGTTCTGTCTGTGATCATTTTACTTTATTGATGAGAAAGAAAAAGCAGATGTTGGCTTAAACCCTCAGAAATTCATGGTATAACATTGTTGCCATCATATCATTTTTACATTTAGGTAATATTCAATATATTTTGGCTTAAAATATAATTATAAACACAATATTTTTTCTTTTCTTTTGGTGCTTGGGTTATACTCCGCATTTCTTTTTTAATTTTTTTGGTTTTTGTGTCACACCCAGCAGTGCTCAGGGGTTCCTCCTGGCTCTATGCTCAGAAATTGCTCCTGGCAGTCTCAGGGGACCATATGGGATGCCGGGATTCAAACCAATGTCCTTCTGCATGCAAGGCAAATGCCTTATCTCCATGCTATCTCTCTGGCCCATACCCAGCATTTCTGACTCCTGACTCTCAGGGATCACTCCTAGTGTCCTCAAAGGACCATATAAGGCAAGGCACCCTGGCCTTATCCTTTGAACTTGCTTTTCAGCCTCAAAGCTAAGAGATTATGACAGATCACCAATACTTGAGCTGGTAAATGTTTTGTTTCTGCATAGACAAGTTAGTTTTCTTAAGCAAAATAAAGCAATGTCACCAATAAGAGTTAGCTTCAATTCCCATCTTCTGCCCCTACCATTATCCTGGATGTATTCTTCTAACCATACCCTTGGAATACACAGACCATTCTGAGACAAGCCTGAGCATGCTTCTAACTAAATAGACTGAAGCTGTCCTGGCTTTTACCTTGCATGTCGACTACCCAGGTTTAATCCCCGGCACCCTGAGCCCCACCAGGAGTGATCTCTGAATGTAAAGCCAGGAATATGCCTTGAGCACCACCAGGTGTGGCCCTAAAACAAAAAAAAAATATTAGTGTATTGTGTCAAAAATATAGTACAAGGTTAAGCTTCTTTCTGTGCATGCAAACAGCCCTGGTTCAGTACCTGATATCTCCAAGAATGATTTCTGAGCAGAGAGCCAGAAAGAAGCAAGCCATGAGCCCTGGAAAATGTGACCCAAAACCAATGGATAAATATCAGTGCATTGGGTCAATGACATAGTATTGGGGTTAAGGTACTTTCTTTGTACATGACCCATCCTAGTTTGATTTTCTGAGCATGGTCAAGTGTGATCCCTGAACACAAAGACAGAAGTAAGCACTGTGCATAGCCAGTGTATCCCAAATAAGCAATCATCACCAACAAACAAATTAGTGTCTTGTGACTCTTAAGCCAATACTTTATTCCCACCATAGTGCCTTGGCACTATCTAAAGCAGTTCAGTTTTACTGTACTCAAAGCCTATGTTGAACAGGAAGAAGAAAGGGTAGTGGCCATAGTCACTGTTGTAAATTAGAAATAATACTGACATCACATCATTGAGTATCTTTCTAGGAAAATTTGTATCATGTCTGTTTTTTCTTTTCCACCTCGTTAATAAACCAGTGACCTTCCCTAGCATGAGAATGACCTACAGTTCAGTGTAGAGCAGCAGGAAATAGCAAAGTATGTCTGAGTAGCCATGGAATTGCAATCCTATGCCTCCCAGTTCAGCGATGGGCCAGAGTGGAAGCTACTAAGAATCTGAGAGTGATTGGTTGGGAAATCTGGAACTAGCCACATGCAGGCAGAGAATGAGCTCAAAAAATTATACATGAGGCCTAATCATCATTCAGTTAATTGAAGACTAATTGTTGAGCAGAAAAGCAAGTCTTTTACAGATAGCCTTACTCATACATGCCAGGAAATTGAAGGAGATGACAGGAGACTTCACCAAAGGCAGTCATAGCCAGCCTCAGTTCAGGGCATGCATATCTGCTGAAAGGTCAATCATCTGGTAAGAAGTACTATATACAATCTTCCCCCCACCCCCAACTCCTAAAGCCCACTAGTTTGCTGCCTAAAATTCCCATCATCTAGACCATTTTTGGAGGTCTTTCCCCTTCCCCAAATCTGTTAAAATGCAAAAACAGGGAAAGGTAGAGAAAATAATAAGCAACTGCTCTTTAAGTCATCCTCTTAAGTAGCAAGGATAATAACCCACAGAATGCGCACACTAGACACTTGAGCAGAATGAGAGCTCTTGAAGATCAACTTTACCTGCCTCCAAGGTGGGTCTCTATGTGTTAAAAATTACTTAAAATGTGTTACATCTGACCTCATCTCTCAAATTTTTGAAAAGAAGACAGCTGCCTGCATTTCTCAAGTTGATGGTAATTTTTACTAAATAAGCGTTTTGATCTTGGTGCCCAGTGAAAGAGACTTCTGAGGTTCAAGGTTTCTTAGCTGGAGCTGTTTCAGGATAGATCCATGAAAACAAAATTTGAGTTATGTTGATTTCCAGATGGTATATGTTAACATGAACATGACTGCTTCAGAAACACTTTCAAGCTTATTTTCTCCTCCTAAATGAAATGAGGTTCTATGCCTGAAACGCAGCTTCCTTCCATTTTGTGATGCTTAGAATCTTAGCAACTCTTTCTGTTGCTCTTTCTTAGCAATTTGTCTTTTTGCCTCTTATTAGTGACTAGAACTGTATTTGCTGACTGTCAATCACAGATCTCATTGGCTGTGGTGTCTCCATTCAGAGAATCTGTATTACCTCATGACATATGGCAGAGCGCACACTTTGAAATCTCAGATCTGGAAAGTTTCTCTTTTGGCACCATTCCCCTCTGTTGCCCAGGCAATTTCCATATGCAACACTTTCCATACTCATTGACTACAGAGTTTAGATTTAAAATAAAAGACCTCTCAGGTTTTTAGGTCTGGCCAATAAGAACCATGGCTACCAGATGCCAAAGCCACACTGCAAACAATTTGGTCTGAAGAAATCTGCCAATGCAGGGGGGGCTCATGTCTTAGTAAATGACTAGCCTTAATTGTGGCTTTTCCCCCATACTGATATTTAACCCCATTATAAAATCAAGCAATGAGTCAGGCATCTTTTGTAATGAGAGGGCTTCTAGTATTGCAAAGAAATGCAAGGCTAAGAGTTGTCACTGGGTTGGGCGACTGTAGCCAGGAATGCTAACTAAACTTTTGACTCTGAAATTGAATGGCTGTCAAAGATGTCCTTTTGACATAATGCTATAGGGACAGGTCGGAAATAGGAAAGGTGAAATAAGAAAGAGAGTGACCTAGAGTAAAACTCCTGAGAATGCTTCCAGAATATACAGAAGACAATTCTCTCAGATATCTCACTATTCCCAACCTCTTTGTTCTACCATTCTTGCATGCTTTCAATTCAATGCAGAATACTCACCCATCCCTTTAGCTAAGATGATTTTTTAAAAAAAAAAAAAGGTGTTTTTTTTTTCACCTTTCCTGGGCATCCTATTTAAGGATATTTCCTCCCTTCCCATCCTTTTCTCTTATTTTACTTTCTTCCACTTTCTACTATTCCCTCAAATAAAATCTCTATTTAATGTGACCATTTTATTCCCAGTTCTCTGTTTTTAATTTTGACTGCCTGAAGATAAGAACATGAGTGTACTGTAACACTGTAGGAAGCACACAACAAGAGTGCCAAGTCCACATCACAAAGAATGAGAATAAACAGTGTTGGTGGGGATGTGGAGAGAAAGGAACTCTTATCCACTGCTGGTGGGAATGCCGTCTAGTTCAACCTTTATGGAAAGCGATATGGAGATTCCTCCAAAAACTGGAAATCGAGCTCCCATATGATCCAGCTATACCACTCCTAGGAATATACCCTAGGAATACAAAAAAACAATACAAAAACCCCTTCCTTACACCTATATTCATTGCAGCACTATTTACCATAGCAAGACTCTGGAAACAACCAAGATGCCCTTCAACAGACGAATGGCTAAAGAAACTGTGGTACATATACACAATGGAATATTATGCAGCTGTCAGTAGAGATTAAGTCATAAAATTTTCCTATACATGGATGTACACGGAATCTATTATGCTGAGTGAAATAAGTCAGAGAGAGAGAGAGAGAAAAACACAGAATGGTCTCACTCATCTATGGGTTTTAAGAAAAATAAAAGACATTCTTGCAATAATAATTTTCAGACACAAAAGAGAAAAGAGCTGGAAGTTCCAGCTCACCTCAGGAAGCTCACCACAAAAAGTGATGAGTTTAGTTAGAGAAATAACTACATTTTAAACTGTCCTAATAATGAGAATGTATGAGGGAAATGGAAAGCCTGTCTAGAGTACAGGCGGGGCTCGGGTGGGGAGGAGGGAGATTTGGGACATTGGTGATGGGAATGTTGCACTGGTGATGGGTGGTGTTCTTTACATGACTGAAACCCAAACACAATCATGTATGTAATCAAGGTGTTTAAATAAAAAATATATATTAAAAAAAAGAGTGCCAAGTCAACTTGTTTGGGATGCTTTAAGTTCTGGTCAGTCAAGCCAAGAGTAGCCAGCCAGTCACATATTAGATACACATGGCCACATCACCCATGAAGGCTTCAGGGAAGGCCAAATAGCAACCAGGAAAACACAAGAAAGCTTGCTGCATCAGAGGATCCTGGATGACTGAGACCTTTCAGATATAGACCACACAAAGAAGGGCAAGAGTGTTTGAATCCTTGAGACCCTGAGGTGTATCTAAAGAGAATATTTAAACTATCAGTACTTTAAACTATCTAGTACTATTACTTTTTGCCTTCTTACAAATAACTCAGAAGGGCTCAGGAAAAGGTTAGCAGAATTAGAGACAAAATAGGACATAACTGACCCCTGCACAACACAGGTTTGAAGTACCTGGGACAAGTTTTCCCAAAATTTTTTTCAACCCTTTCTCTTCCTCTGCAACCTATTTAATGTAATGAAAATCCTAATGAAAAAAATTTATGTTTATTACTATATCTTATTAATCACATATCTTGTCATTTTATTAATAATATTTTTCTTTACTTTTGGTAAGAATACAGTGGCAAGAATTTGTCTTAATTGGCTATTATCAGTGAGGTTAGCAAAAGCAAAAATGGAGCAGGGCCTAATTACCTAATGTTGATGAAATTAATTAGACAAAACATATATATATATATATATATATATATATATATATTGGTTTTGGGGTCACACCTAGCTGTGCTCAGGGGTTACTCTGGCTCTACACTCAGAAATAGCTCCTGGCAGGCTCGGAGGACCATATGGGATGCCGGGATTTGAACCACCGTCCTTCTGCATGCAAGGCAAACACTCTACCTCCATGGTATCTCTCCAGCCCTTGTTTTGTTTTGTTTTGAACTGTTTTTTAGTTTAGTTTTTTGAGGAGAAGGCCACATCTGACTCTGCCCAAAGCATACTCCTAGCTCTGTATTCAGGGATCACTCCTAGTAATATGCAGAGAACCATATGTGGTGTTGTAGATTGAACCCAGGTCAGCTGCATGCAAGGCAAGAGTCTTACCCACTGTACAATATCTCTAGCTCTACACAAAATACTGTAACATTTTAACATTTGGTGTGTAGAAATTGCTTTGCAGCAGTAAGTGGTTTAGAACTTTTCCAAAAGAAGATATAACAAACATGAAAACAGACATTCCTCCTACCCTTCCTTCTTGCCTTTTAACTTCAAAACAGCTAGAAGAACTGTTGCAAATTATACTTCAGGAAGAAATGTACATAAAATACACCATCAATCTGGTTATCTTGGAATCTTTAATTTTTCCTCAAGGCTACCATCTTCTTTGTTCTGAAATCTGCCTCCTTTCAGCATAGAAACCAAATAGAAATCTCAAGCTCTTCCTTCTATCTCTCTCTGAAAGAAAGGCTAAGGATAGAATAAAAAAACATCCTGTTGAGTGAGAGATAATATTTGTGCACCACATAACTGACAAAGGACTAAAACCCAAGATACAGAAAACTCTCATAGACCTAAACCAAACAGTTCCATTGAAAAAAGGGGAAACTACTGATAATTCTTCACAGAAGCAAATAGATGGCCAACTGGTGTCTATTTGCCAACTGGCAAATCATCATTTATTATCAGGGAAATAATACTGATGAACAAAGCAACAATAATACACCTACTGACATCAATGAGAATAGCCCCAAATAAAATACCCCCAACACTGGGCTGGAATGATAAAAACAGAGGGTAGGTACTTGCCTTGCATGCTACCAATCCAGGTTCAATTACTGGTATTACATATGGTACCCCAAGTTCACAGAGAGTGATTCCTGAGCACAGAGCCAGGAGTAAATTCTGAGTACTACTAGGCATGACACAAAACAAATATCTAGGGGACTGAATGATAACACAAGGTAGGGTGTTTGCCTTGCACGCAGCTGACCTGGGACAGACCCAGGTTCGATCCCTGGCATCTCATATGCTATGCTTGCCAGGAGCAATGTCTGAGTGCAGAGCCATGAGTAACCCCTGAACGCCACCGGGTGTGGCATACAACCAAAAAAAAAATAATAACCCCAAATATCTGAAACAAAATACCCTCAAAGCAATCAATATGTGTGTGTGGGGTAGTGTGGTAGAAAAGAATCTCCCAATCACTGTTGGTGGTAAAATCATCTGGTTCAACCTCTATGGAAAAAAAACACAGAACTTCTCCAAAAAAAAAAAAAAACCTACAGTTTGAAGGCAAAAACAAAATTTCAGAAGATATATGTGCACCTATGTTCATTGCATTTCTATTTATAATAGTCAGGATCTGGGAAATAACTCAGAATCTCAAGGACAGATGAGTCAGTGGTAAATAAGTTGTGGTGGCTAGACACAATGGAACACTACTCAGCTATGAGAAAAAGACAACTTGGATGAAGCTACAGGTTGTCGTGTTAAGCAAAATAAATCATAGGGGAAGATCAAATGCCCAATGATCTCATTTCTATGTGATATATGAAGAAACAAATCAAAAGAACGGACAGTGTCCAATGAAAACAAACCCTGGACGCTAACAATAGAACTGAGGTTACCAAAAGGGGAGAGAAACAGGAGAGGATGGGAGCAGGCAACATTAGAAACTAGTTGTCGAAGTGTATTGCTTTATAAATAGTAAAAGAATGAAATTCAATTTTAAATATAGAAAGGGAAAGAGAGGTGAATTTGACTTTTGTTCCTGCCTGCATGACAGTCCAGATAACAACAAAGCTTTTCCTTTGCAACAAAGCTGGTATGATAGTCTGTGACTTTCCAATGCACCAAGCAGCACACCCTTGTTTGCTGTAACAGGCCAATCCAAGTTCAGTTTGGAAGGGGTAATTAAAGTCATTTAAAAGCTTCTAGCTGTGTGGGGATAGGTGCAGAACCTCTCCTCCTTGTGAGAACTAACTTTAGTTGCATCTTTTCTGCACAAACTTTCTAGAAAGTGAATAAATTGTTTGGTCCATCTCCCTCCTCAGTCTACAGTTTCACACCTTAACCTGCAAACAACCATTTGGAGTTTGCACTTCTGCTCAGATGCTCCTGGTAGCAGACTGTTCTCACCTGATGTAACCATCCTAAAGGTACTTCTATACCTATCATGAGTTTGCTGCCAGTTATCACACACTTACCTTTTGTTCCTTTCCCTCTGCACATTCTCCTCCCAATATTTCTCCTCCTGATCATTTGGGTATTATCTGTTGCTCTCCAACAAATTCCAGAGGGCAGCGTCCCACCTGAAACTCAGGTTAGTGGTGCCCTAAAGCAATGAAGGTGATGGCAGAAGAAATCCTTGAGAAGTGTCTCAAAGCTGAGTGAAATGACATAACACTACTCTTTCTGACCATTGTACATCAAAAGATTGGATCTAGGATTAAGTGAACAGGAGACTGAGAGTGAGGCCAAGAAAGAAAAACACAGCCTATTGTGTTTCTAGTTATTTCCTACTAAGGGCAGTGCCCATGCTTTAACCTCACCCCCACTCTCACTCCACCCTTCTGAGCATACTTTTCTTGTTTTGGTTTGCACATTGTGTTCCTAAGGACTGTTAATAACAACAACAACAACAACAACAACAACAATAATAATAGTGAACACTCAGTGAGCACTTACTATATGCCATGGCTCTGTATTAAAGTTAGTTATGCAAGGCCACATAATAATCTCAGAGATGGAAAAACTACTTGGGATTGAAAATGAATGAAGGAAATTGTGGTAGGGGTTGTGGACCAGCAGACGGAAGTGGCTGGGTTGGAAAAAGAACAAGACACGTACTTGCAAAAAAAATATTCCTAGTTCTCCTCCGGTTAGCTAATTTCCAGACTTCCCTCTTCCTTTTACTACCAAATCATCCAGTCTGTGGCAATACTCAATGCCTCCATCTCCTAGACCTTTAACCACTAACTTCCACCCCCGTAGTTCTACTGAAATTTCTCCCAAGGTTACTATGACTTTCTTCTGGCTAAACATGATGCTTTTTCCCTTAGTCTTCATCTTTTCTAACCTCCTAGGGCTGTCTGACGTTATTAGTTAGTTGCTTCTTGAACAAGACGTCTTCGACATCCACTTTTCTTTTGGCTTATGCACTGGCTATTCCAAATGTGACTGAGTTCGAGCATTCATCCTGGTTCCTCTCTCCTGATCTAACCAAATCTCTGAACAGCTCTCAAACATATTCTCACATTTCTGACTCTGACTCTTCTCTGCTCCTGGATGATCTTGGAGCAGCTCTTACCCTCCAAAAAGAAATGGGTTTCCCCCCCCCAAATTCTTTCCTCTCTCAACTATGTCCCAAGGGAAATGCAAGAACAATGCTTGCAGTCATTGTTCCTCTCATACCTGGATTCTCCAAATGCTATTACTTCCAAATACCCTCCCTCAT
Organism: Suncus etruscus; assembly: GCF_024139225.1. Lineage (NCBI taxonomy): Eukaryota > Metazoa > Chordata > Mammalia > Eulipotyphla > Soricidae > Suncus > Suncus etruscus. Next base: position 41,659 of record NW_026060406.1, read on the forward strand.
TTTGACCCTTCTTTTCACTCAACAGATCTCAAACTATCATTCAGGTTCGTCCTGCTTCACATCTCTTTATTTTATTTTGTTTTGTTTTACTTATTTTGAGTTTTATTTTTATTTTTTATTTAAGCACCATGGTTACAGGTTTTCATACTAGTTTTTTTCCCACAGATAAAGTTGTTAATGATTAAGTTACAGTCACACAATGTACAACAACCTTCACCAGTGCACTTTTTCTGCCACTAATGTCAACAGTTTCCCTCTTACCCTCCCTGATGCCTCTAGGGCAGGCATTTTACTTCTCTCTCTCTCTCTCTCTCTCTCTCTCTCTCTCTCTCTCTCTCTCTCTCTCTCTCTCTCTCTCTCTCTCTCTCTCTCTATCTCTCTCTCTCTCTCTCTCCACATTGCGGTTTGAATTACTGCTAATAAAGGGGTGCCATGAATGTCCCTTTATATTTGACTCTTCTCTACTGTAACTGCCCTCTCTCCTCTTTGTAACAAGTTTCCTATCATGCACTAGTCCTCCTAATCCTCATTTCTATTGTTTTTGGATATATCCCCACACAGTCTTTTATTTTCCTTATATCCCACAGATGTGTGAGATTATTCTGTTTATCCCTCTCCCTCTGACTCATTTCACTCTATACAATACTCTCTATGTCCAACCATTTATAAACCAATTTCATGACTTCATTTTTCCCCTAATGGCTGCATAGTATTCCATTGTGTAGGTATACCTCAGTTTCTTTAGCTACTCATCTATTGTCGGGTACCTGGGTTGTTTCCAGATTCTAGCTATTGTAAATAGTATTGTGATGAACATAGGAGTGAAGAGGACATTTTTATGTTGTGTTTTTGTGTTCCTAGGGTATATCCCTAGAAGGTAATGCTAGATCATAAAAAAAACTTAATTGCCAGTTTTTTCAGGACTATCCATATTGTTTTCCAGAAAGGCTGGACTAGGCAACATTCCCACCAGCAGTGAATGAGAGTTCCTTTCTCCCCACACCCACACCAGCACTGGTTGTTTTAAAACAAAAATTTTTCTTGGGTTTTTTTTTTGGGGGGGTCACACCCGGTAGCACTCAGGGGTTACTACTGGCTCTATGCTCTGAAATCGCTCCTGGTAGGCTTGGGGGACCATATGGGATCCGGGATTTGAACCACCGTCCTTCTGCATGCAAGACAAACACCTTACCTCCATGCTATCTCTCCGGCCCCTTCTTGGGTTTGTGTGTGTGTGTGTGTGTTTGTGTGTGTGTGTGTTTGTGTGTGTGGTGTGATGTGTGCCATTCTCTGTGGTATGAGATGATACCTCATTGTTGTTTGGATTTGCATCTCTCTGATGATTAGTGATGTGGAGCATTTTTCATGTGCCTTTTGGCCCTCTGTATTTCTTCTCTGAGGAAAAGTCTATTCATTTCTCCTCCCCATTTGCTAAGGGGTTAGATATTTTTTCTTTTTTTTTTTTTTTTTTTTGGTTTTTTGGGCCACACCCGGTAATGCTCAGGGGTTACTCCTGGCTATGCTCTCAGAAGTAGCTCCTGGCTTGGGGGACCATATGGGTTGCCGGGGAATCGAACCACGGTCTTCCACAGCTAGCACAGGCAAGGCAGGCTACCTCTAGCGCCACCGCCCGGCCCCCAGACTTTTTTCTTATTAAGTTCTGCCAGTACCTTATATATCTTAGATATTAACCCTTTATCAGATGAGTATTGGGTGAATAATTTCTCCCATTCTGTTCACACTTTCTCTTTTACTATGACTTTCTATCTGATTCAGAATCTCTACTTTTCCACAACTCACTATTTTCTTAAAATGTTGGAGAGGTCCCAGAGTGAGTAGTTGAGGGGTACTGACATTATCTGGTGACTGGTGTAGTGTAGCAACATTGTATGATTGGAACACTACTGTTAATGGGACTGTAAATCAGGACACCTAAATGAAAAGCTTAATCAAAAATAAAAGATGCATTCTACAGCCCCGGGGGTGAGGGAAGAGGATATGGGAGGTAGGACGAAAACGGAGGTGGAGGGAGGACAATTCGGTGATGGGAATTCCCCTGATTTTATGTTAATATGTACCTAAAATATTATTGTCAATGATATGTAAGCCACTATGATTAAAATAAAAATTATATTAAAAATAAAATAAAAGATGAGGAGCTGGAGTGATAGCACAGCAGTTAGGCATTTGCCTCGCAAGGACAAACATAGGACAGACCCCAGTTCGAATCCTGGCACCCCATATGATCCTCCGAGCCAGCCAGGAGTGACTTCTGAGCGCAAAGCCAGAAGTAACCCTTGAGCGCCACTGAGTGTGACCCCAAAACAAAGCAAAGCAAAACAAAAAAACCCACAAAAAAAAAAGGTGCATTTCCTTGAGGGCCAAGGAAACAGTATGTGGAAATCCTGGGTCTAGTTACTGGCACTGTACAGTCACCTTGGACAGCCCTGATTGACCCTAAGCATCCAGTCAGAGTAGGTCCTGAACACCACTGGGTGTAGCCTAAAACTAAACAACAAAAATTTTATTTGAAAGCAAGTTTTGTTCACCAGCACTTTTTCAAAATGATATTTGATCTAGAGATTCTATTTCTAGAAATCAATCCTAAGGACATGATATGTGAGTGCAAAGATATGAGTACCAGTATATTTTGTACACTGCTGAGGAAGCAGGTCAACAGATAGGTGTCAGGAAAAACTTGAAAGACTTTGAAAAGAGGTAAAGATTCGGGGGTGACCTTGTTGGAGTCATTTTTTCTTCTTATTCCTTGACATTTACCAAGAATCAGTGCCAGAATCCTTTTCAGTCTGAGACACTGCTTGTCTTGCAGCGCCATATTTTGTTGGCCACACTGGGGCTATGATGCAGAAAAACTGAACAAAAGTTTTTCAAACCTTAACTGTTTTTCCCACCTCCACAAAGCAAAAAAATAAACAAAAGCTTTTTGAATTCCCTTATAAGGAACAGGCATCAAACTGAGATAGATCCAAATGGAGAAAGAAACCCCGAAAACCCTCCTGCAGGGCCACCACCATCTTGGGACTGTGACTGCGGTCTTCCTGTGTCTGGGTACGCTCTCCCAAGTATTTCATCTTGGCCTGGTGACATAAAGGTTTTACACATAAAGGTTAAATAGCTCTAAGCTCTGTCTCTGGTTCTTTTTGTGCCAAGGGAAAGAGGCCACTAATTTGGGGGATTTCCTCCAAACATTCTGTGACCTACCTATAATATTTCTCTGAGCTAGTTAGCAATATTGTAAGTTGTAGCAAACAAAGTAATGAAAATTATTATTTTCCATATGATAGTGAAGTTCTGATCAAAAGAAACTTGATTCCCCCACCCCACCCCAATTTTCAATTCAGGAAAAGGAAGGGATTCTCTAGTAGTGCTTTGCTGCCAACTTCCAGCAATGCCATATTTAGTAGTTCAGGTCTGATGATCAGTACTGGGAACCATCCAGGACTTTACCAGGGCTGGTGGGTGTGTGTGCTTGTGAGGGTAGAATAATTTACTCATTCATAGAAGGTTGAATAAGAGACTTCATACAGGCAAGGCACACACTTTGAGTTATCTTCCTAATCCTTAATTTTATATTTGTGATTGACCTTCACTTCCCTTTTTTGTTGGAATCCCAGGAGTCACACATTTGGTTGTGGTTTTTGCTAGGGGTCAGTCACACACTGTAATTATGGTGCTCACACACACTTGTTTCTTGTGCTCCAGATATTATACACTATTGGGAACCCAAAGGACAGTACTATTAGAATTACAACAGGCATGTAGGGTGGTGCCAGGAATCAAACTCTCAGACTCATTCCTGCAAGGTAGGCAGGTACTCTATTACTAATTCAAATTCTGGACCCTTCTGTTTATATTTTTTGTTTTATTTTGGGGGAACACACTAGCTGTGCTCAGGGCTTACTCTTGGCTCTACATTCAGATCATTCCTTATGGGCTTAGGGAGCCAAATGGGATGCTGGGGAACAAACCTGGGTGGTCCAATGCAAGGCAAATTGTCCTACTGTTTCAGCTCATATATTTTTTAAGAATAACACATAACTGTTTTCTAGCTCCTTTTCTCACTCTTCATTTGTCTGATCTTTGCTCGTTCTGCAGATCCCAACTTAAATCCCCCAAAAGATATTCTTCTCAGTTCTAAAACAAATATTATTTATTCAATTGTTTATTTGTTTCTTCATTCATTCCACCATACAAGTGTATATTTTGTATATGAATGTCTGGAATCAAATACCTGTGACTAAACTTTTCTTCTTGGTATTATTGTTTTGGATGGTTGATTTTTGGGAGACCACACCTGGTGAAGCTCCAGGAATTCTCCTGACTCAGGGATCATACATGGTTGCTCTCAAGGAGCCATATGTGGTTCAGGGGCCTAAACTCTGGTCAGTTGCATGCCAGATAAGTGTGATGCCTGATATGCTATCTCCCCAACTTCTTAATATTTTTTGCTTTATAAATTTCTATCATTATAGACATTTTAACAACTTTTTAAGTAGTATAGATCATATAGCTTTATCATAAAAAAAACAGCCATAGGAAGCTCATAAAAGGAATGAGAATAGTTATAGTGCAAGAAGTTTTGATCTGTAAAAACAGCCAGCAAGTCTTCATTTGCCAACTCTGGTCTTAATCCAAACTGGTTAGATAAAAGGGCATCTTTAAGCACAAGCATTTTATAAAAAGCCAGGTAGGTTCACTCTCAATTGCCTTCTGCATCTCCAAGGTTTCTTTCTTCCATCCACTCCAGCCCACCCAGAGTCCTCCCTGACAGAAACTCCTATTATGATTTTATTCTGTTCCATAAAATTGCACTTAATGGAGCATTCAGTGACAGCAAAACGAGCACCTTATTGTGTATCTGTGCATGTGTGTGTGTATATGTGTGTGTAAAACAGAGAACCCTAAGAAGAGAAAGTTGTGTTTCTACTCTGGAATTTACAAACTAATATGTTATAGATAGTAGAACATAAAAGAAAGTTAGATGCAATGTAACACCAGTCTCTTAGAACTTACATTTATTTATTTATTTATTTTGGTATATGTGTCACACCCGGTGATGCTCAGGAGTTACGCCTGGCTATGTGCTCAGAAATCGCTCCTGGGTTGGGGGACCATATGGGATGCCGGGGATCGAACCGCGGTCCATCCTAGGTTAGCGCCGTCAAGGCAGATGCCCTACCACTTGCACCACCGCTCTGGCTGCTCTTAATGCTTAATTTATACCTGAGCTCACCAAGAAGCAGGATAGTCTCAGACTGGTATATTGGTAGTCTTGTGAGCTGAACTAGAATGCCACCTCAAAAACAAGGACCATGTGGAGTCTTCTCTAATATTTTAATTTCTTTTTCTTTTGTGCAGGATTTTATTAAGGATTGAGCCAGGGACTTCACACATGGGAAACATGTGCTCTACCATTGAGCACAACCCTGGCCCCAGGCTTTTTTAATATTTCCCACAATGCCTAGCAGAGGCTATTGCTCTTTGATCTACCTTGATAACTAATTGGTTAAGTCTTAGCACTGACCTTATCTGCGAAATAAAACTGAATGACTCTCCCTCCTCATCAGTTGTGTCCCTGCTTACCACATAGGCATATTAGTTGTTGCAAAATTATGTAATTATGATTGCTAGATTCCTGCTGGGACTGCTTATAGAGAGCATGAAGAATCATGAAGGGTCTGGAAAAAATGTCTGAGTCTGAAGTGGGGAGGTTTTGGGGTCCTCTTGACTAGTGAGTAGGGAGGGCAGGATTGGCAGCATCCAACAAGATATTCTCAGAAGCCGGAATCAACACCCTTCAGGTCAGATTTTTTTACTTTTCAGTCAAATCACAAAGATGTCCTCTACTGTCAAGCTAAGACAGTAAGTGCAGTTAAGATATCAGTGTAGGGCCCGGAGAGATAGCACAGCAGTGTTTGCCTTGCAAGCAGCCGATCCAGGACCTAAGGTGGTTGGTTCGAATCCCGGTGTCCCATATGGTCCCCCGTGCCTGCCAGGAGCTATTTCTGAAGACAGCCAGGAGTAACCCCTGAGCATCACCGGGTGTGGCCCAAAAACCAAAAAAAGAAAAAAAAAGGTATCAGTGTAGAAGTACAGGGTCTGGTGTCCTGTTTTAATTATTTATTTATTTACTTACTTGTTTTGATTTTAGGCCACATTTATTAGTGTTCATGGTCACTCCTGGAGGTGCCCAGGGGACCACATATAGTTCTAGAGATTAAACTAGGGCCAACCATGTACAAGGCAAGTGCCTTAACCCCTGTAGTGTCTTTCTGGGTCTGATTCTGTTGTTTTATGTCATATTTACTATGCATTTCTTCAGAAAAAAACATTCCTTACTATCCACTGCTGAACCACTCATATACGCCCTACTCATATCTGCATTTGGCTGTGCAAAGTCATCTGGGACAAACTACATGAACAGAAGGAGACATAGGATGGGGAGTTAATTACTTTCTATCATAGAAAGGTATGTGCCTTCTCCAGGCAGCTTTAAAAATTGGTCTGAGAAATTTTCCTTACTCATCTGACCTCAGACATCCTTTTGTTTTCCCAAACTCCCTGTCTGCACATTCTGACCTTGCTTGTGAAATGAGACATAGAGAACCTGGTATCTTTCTATCATATCTTATTTTTTCCTTCTTAACTTTGGAATGTATTGTGTCTCTTTGACATTAAAATCAAAGGAATAACTATATACCCCACTATATAGGGGCAACTGTATACATACACATACACACATATATATACATATATGAGTAACTATATATAACCACCACCCCCAATTCTCTGGGATGCCTGTAATGTTACTTTTGGGAAAGTCTCCTGAGCCAGTAGGACCAAGGTTTAAATAAGAGCAGTAGTTCTGGAGGGCCACCATTGGCTCAGGATCACTGCATGGAAGCTATAGACACTGAATATTGATTGAGAAGAGAAGAGGACAACAGCACAGTTGGAATCTCAATTATCAGTTTGTCTCAAGAACATCTTAATCAACTGGAGCACCTGCTTTGCATGTAGAAGCCCAGACTTTATCACTGGTGCCATATGATCCCCCAAGCATCACCAGGAGTAAACACTGAGCTCTGAGAAAAATACAAAGAACCTTGTGGGATGTCAAAATTATAGTACTGTGGACAGGGTGCTTGCCTTGAACATGGCCAACCTAAGTTTGATCCATGGTACTCCAGATGGTATGCAACGAGTGATCCTTGAGCATAGAGCCAGGAGTAATCCTTGAGCGCTGGGTCTATTCCCCACCCCAGCCTACCCCCCCAAAAAAGGAAGGAAGGAAGGAAGGAAGGAAGGAAAGAAGGAAGGAAGGAAGGAAGGAAGGAAGGAAGGAAGGAAGGAAGGAAGGAGAGAGAGAGAGAGAGAGAGAAAGAAAGAAAGAAAGAAAGAAAGAAAGAAAGAAAGAAAGAAAGAAAGAAAGAAAGAAAGAAAGAAAGAAAGAAAGAAAGAAAGAAAGAAAGAAAGAAAGAAAGAAAGAAAGAAAGAAAGAAAGAAAGAAAGAAAGAAAGAAAGAAAGAAAGAAAGAAAGAAAGAAAGAAAGAAAGAAAGAAAGAAAGAAAGAAAGAAAGAAAAAATAATGATTAGATGGAAGTGTGGTTTAGTGGTAGAACCTTATATGGGTGAAGATCTAAATTCTATTTCTAGAGGCAGTGTAGGAAAAAATTTAAGGATCCAAAGAAATAGAACAGTAGATGCATGTGCCTGCTTTGCAAGTAAGTGGCCATAAGTTCTAATACCAGCATCACCCATGTGCAGACCAGAAAGATGTCTGTTCTGCTATTTGAGCCTGGCAGCTCTGCTCCCAGCATTCCTTGTGCTGCAAGTGATTTCCAGTTACCATCACAATCAAGTGTAGAAGATCACTACACTTACATGTCTGGTGAAGACATATAAGAGCACCTCAATCAAACACTCAATCAAAAGCACCACAGCTAAAAGGGCATGAAGCTCACTGAGTACCACAGCTGGGAGTGCATACCCTCCTTCTGGTGTGCTCTAGGGGTTAAAAACACAGGGTCACACAGTCGGGCATGTGTGTGCACTCTCCAGTCATCCCAACACCAACAAGAAAAGGGAGAGGGAGGGTGATGGGGATAAATAAATTCAAAGGGCTTTTTCAAAAAGAAAGAGAGAACATTTTGGGCCGACTCTCTGTAAGTGTGCAAGACTAAAGTATTGCAAGAACAGCCAGATGTGGGTCTGGAATGCCAGGGCATTGTATGCTCCTCTACAGTGCGGCCTTTCATCCAAGTCCAGGAAAGGGTAAAAAAATTGTCCTGTAAGTTCTGCAACTTGACTGTGATGATTTCCACGCATGCATGTGGGCCGCATTGTTCTGCTGCTCCTGGCAGCTCTCTGGCTCTCCGATGGTTTGGCACTCTCTGGCTCCCTGTAGGCCTCCCAACAGCTCTGCTTTGGGGTCCCTGATGCAGAGGTTTGATTAATGCAGCCCAGCTTCCCCCAAGATGCCTGGGTGGGGGTAGGGGGGACATGAAGAATTCTAACAGCCTAATTGACTGATCACTTTATTTCTCCTGTGCTGTTGACTTCCTGTTTATTGCTCTTTCCAGCTTAGAAGAAGCCATTTGCAGCCACATGATGTTTTAAGATTTTCTTCATTCACGGAGAGCCAAGAGGCAAAAACTGCAGTCTGCCTGAGAAAACAAAAGAAGCAATGGCTCCCGAGGCTGGGGCTTTCTGCAAAGTCTGACTCTTCATTGCGGGGGTGGCTGCCGACCGCTTTGCCCTTCGATGTGATGATTGCCAGTTATTAAGCCTGTCTGGTGGAGGGGGAAGCCAAGTGAGGAACAAAAACAGTAAAAGGGAGATAAATGACTCCCGGGTCTAAGAACAGAACAGTGCAGATCAAGAAAAGGAAAAATAAGAAAAAAAAAAAACGTGGGGGGGGGGGGAACAGCCCCCTGCTCTCCTTTTAGAGTTCATAGCCAGAAGGATAAACACAACTTAATTTGCAAATGATTGCCATTTGGGGATGATAAAAAATGAAAATGTCACTGGGAGAAAAGTTTACAGGGAAATCATGAGACCCTGTCCTGAGGAGATTTGTGAATCCCTCCCTCCTCAGTCAGCTTCTGGAACATGATTCACAACCACACAATCACAACTAGGCACCCTGTCTCTATTCCAAGGACAATTTTTAGATTAGGGCCTTTTTTTTTTTTTTTTCCCTTTTCTCTTTTTGCAACTGAAGAGGCTGTGGTCCTCAAATCAGAGCCCTAGGGTGGATGCACCCCTCCCTCCTAGAAACATTTGACAGTGATAGGTGTTTTGAATTTCCTAAATGGTGTGTGTGTGTGTGTGTGTGTGTGTGTGTGTGTGTGAGAGAGAGAGAGAGAGAGAGAGAGAGAGAGAGAGAGACAGAGACAGAGACAGAGACAGAGACAGAGAGACAGACAGAGAGACAAAGACAGAGAGAGACAGACAGAGAGACAGAGACTGAGACAGAGACAGACAGAGGCAGAGACTGGGTTGTAAGAATTCTGGGCAATTAATGTATACAGGACCCACAATACTGTTAAACAGTAACAGTACATAGGATGACTCCTTCACCATGACAAATTCCAGCTTTAAAAGTCTTTAAAAGCACAGATAGACAGAAAATAACAGAAAGGTGTTGCCTTTAAATTGTAACTTTCTACTTGCAAGGCAGGTAACCTATGAGGGAAGTCCACCTCTCTGAAAATACAGAGCTAATATAATCTCTGAAATTAGTGTTACAGTCTTGGGACAATCAGAATTGACTCCAGTAAGGGGCTTCTAAAATCTGCCTGAAAATATGGTCACCCAACAACGTTGCAGAGCCCTAGACTACCAAATGGGTCATGTATGCGCAGACTCTGCCCTCTAGGGGAAGAAATGTGTGAGACTGCTTCCTGTGAGTCTTTGTCTCAAGCCAATGAGATTTTTAAAAGGGGGTGGTGGGGCACTTCTAGAAAACTGGCTGGTGATTAGGAAGGAAACTGGGGACATTGGTGAAGGAAAGTGAGCACTGGGTGAAGAGAATGGTACGTATAAAACCCAACGATGAATGGCTTTGTAATTCACAGCAACTAAATGTAAAATAATTTAATTTAATTTGAAAGGTGACTTGCTTTACTTTATGGATCATCTTCCACTTACAATGGGGTTACATCAAGATAAACACACTTTAAGCGGAAAATATCGTATCTAAAATGCATTTAATTCCCCTAAATTCAAAGAAAATTATAACTTAGCCTAGCCTACTAGAAACACATCATTAGCCTGTGGTTGGGCAAATCTTCTAACACAAGATCAATTTCATGAGTGTTGAATAGCTCACGTAATGTATTGATGTACTATGCCAAAAGTGAAAGGGAATTCTGGAATATCAACTGTTTGCCCTATGATCTTGTTTCTAATAAACATATAACAGAATATGGTACAGGATGATCCTAGCTTAGAAAAGATCAAAATTCCAAGTACAATTTCTATTGAATGTATATAGCTATCACACCATTAGGATAAAGTATATGTTGAACCATTAAAATCAGGAAGTAGCATATTGTAAATCAGCTAGTAGTATAGGAGAAAAAGACTCCTGGTTTCAAGCCTGACTTGCTTATGGCGGTGACCTCTCTTTCCTTACTTAACCCAATGGGTTGTGGACATCTCATGAGAGCTGAACGAGCAGACAGTGTATAAATATTAAATACCACAGTAACAAATGTAAGTTGCTATCATCAGAGATATGAGACAAAATATTGGAAATAAAAACTATTGACCAGGGTATGGGGAAAGAATATTACTTGTATAGTTGTTGAGAATGTAGATTGGTACATCCTCTATAGAAAAGTTTAAAACAAAAAGGAGCAAATGGTCCAAAGAATATGATTCTAAAGGATATTTGCATTCCTATGTTTATAGTCAAACTATTCATAATAACAAAGATATGGAGACAACTGAATTCCCACTAACATATAACTGGATAAAGAAACTGATATATACACTCAACAAAATATAATTTTGAAAAGATGAAATTGGGATAGAGAGATAGTAAAGGAGTTAATGCAGTCGACTCACATTTAATCCCCATCACCACAATCACCACTGAGCATCACTAGGAATGTTCCCTGAACAGAGTCAGGAATAAACCCCAAGCATCACCAATGTAGCCTAAAAACCAAGCAAATAAAGATAAAATTGTGCCTTTTTTATTTTTACAAGGTGAATAGAGTTTTGAAATGATTAAGTGTTGTGAGAAAATATGATAATTACTGTATGGTTTCACTTTTATATGAAATACAATCAAAGCAAGCAAACTTGTAAAACACCATAAAAAAAACTCTTGTGGGAATCAGGGACCGTATTCAGTGGCAGTTGGAATTTACTCTTAGCTCTGTGCTCAGGGGTTGTTCCCTGTAGAACTGGAAGGGGGTAGTGATGAATGCTAAGTGGTCATGCAATACTAAAGATAAAATCTGGAACTTCTTATGCAAGACATATGCTCAAAACATAATTTATCTCTTAGCCCCTAAACAATTTCCAAATTTTGTTAAAGATATGGTGGGAAAGAGGAAAAGGAATGAGAGGGGAGATTGGATAGGTTGGGAATTTTTTTTTTCTTATTTTATTTGCTTGTGGTGCTGGGAACTGAACCAAGGTTCAGTGGCTACGATTGATCCACAGCTCTGGCCCTAGGATGGCCATTGAAATAGTGACATGGCCCTCGAACACTGGCTGTGGTGTGGTGAGATTTATAAAATATAAAGTATGAAGTTTTATTCCTAATGTTTTATAGCATAAGAATTCAATGGTCTTTAATAAAATGTGATTAAAGAAAAATAATTACAAGACAGAAGTGTTCAAAATATTTATAATTTTAAAATAGATACCACAAGAATTCAAAAGATCATCTGGAATTACTTCAAAAATCTTTATGCCATAAAAATAGATAACCTAGAATAAATATACACATTTTGGGACTCCTATAGCCTCCTGAGATTGAACCAGAAAAAAACTGAGCACCTAAACATTATTGAGGAAATTGAAATGGTAATCAGTATTTCCTACCAAAAATAAAAAGAGTCCAGTCCTAGATGTAGGTAGTCCAGTCCTAGTGAATTCTTTCAAACCTTTAAAGATCTATCCAAATCCTTTTTAGGCTCTTTTAGAAAGTTGAAGAAATATAAATCCTCCCAAACAATTTCTATGAGGTAAATATTATTCTGATACAAAAAGCAGATAGAGACACTACAAAAAATACAATACGCCTATATCTCTGATAAATATAGGTGCAAAGATCCTTAACAAAATATTAATAAATAAAATTCAACAATACACTGAAGAGATCATACACCATGACCAAGTAGAATTCATCCTGGGAATTCAAGAATGGTTTAATATATGCAAACTAATCAATGTAATACCATAACAATACAAGCATAAAATCATATGAGCTTATCAATAGATGCAGAAAAAGTAATTGACAAGAATCAACACACATTCATAATAAAAATTCTCAATTAAATGGAAGCTGAAGAAACTTTCCTCAACATAGTTAAGACCATGTATTATAATCCCACAGCAAACATTGTACTCAATGGTGGAAAATGAAATGCTTTCCTGTAAAATCAGGCATGAGCCAAAGTTGTCCACTCACACCACTAATATTCAGTATAATATTAGCAATTAGGCAAGAAAGAGGAAAAGGCATACAGATAGGAAAAATAGTCAGATTTTCACTACTTGCAGATAAAATGGCACTTAGAAAACACTATAGAAATAGCCCCTGTTAACAATACACCAGTATAGTGGCAGATTCTAAAATTGATATGCAGAAACCCATGGCTATTCTATATGCAAATAACAAAATATAAGAAAAGGAATTTATTTTTAAATCCCATTCACACTAGTGCCTCTGAAAATCAAGTATCTAAGAATCTGTTTTACAAGAAATGAAATATTTCTACAGCAAAAACTATAATACAGCCAGAGAAATAGTAGAGTGTGTTGGGGTCAGAGAGCTAGTATAGAAAGTAAGATATTTGAGTTTGATCCCCAGCATTTCAGATGGTTTCCTTGAGCACTGCTAGGATTGATTCCTGAGTACAGAGTCAGGAGTAACTCCTGAGTAGTACTGGGTGAGGCCCAGTACTGGGTGAGCTAAACAAAAACATTGTGCAGTATGGAGGGCACTTACCTTGCATGTAGCCAACCTGGGTTCAATTTCCAACACTATATAACGTCCCCTGTGCCCATTCAGAGTGATCCCTCAGAATCACTGGGTATGGAACCCCCAAAAAGAAAAATAAAACTATAAAACATTACTAAAGAAATGAAAGAGAGGGCCGGAGAGATAGCATGGAGGTCGTTTGCCTTTCATGCAGAAGGTCATCGGTTCAAATCCTGGCATCTCATATGGTCCCCCTGTGCCTGCCAGGAGCAATTTCTGAGCATGGAGCCAGGAGTAACCCCTGAGCACTGCCAGGTGTGACCCAAAAACCACAAAAAGAAAAAGAAAGAAAGGAAAGAAAGAAAGAAAAAAAGAAAGAAAGAAAGAAAGAAAGAAAGAAAGAAAGAAAGAAAGAAAGAAAGAAAGAAAGAAAGAAAGAAAGAAAGAAAGAAAGAAAGAAAGAAAGAAAGAAAGAAAGAAGAAAGAAAGAAAGAAAGAAAGAAGAAAGAAAGAAAGAAAGAAAGAAAGAAAGAAAGAAAGAAAGAAAGAAAGAAAGAAAGAAAGAAAGAAAGAAAGAAAGAAAGAAAGAAAGAAAGAAAGAAAGAAAGAAAGAAAGAAAGAAAGAAAGAAAGAAAGAAAGAAAGAAAGAAGAAAGAAAGAAAGAAAGAAAGAAAGAAAGAAAGAAAGAAAGAAAGAAAGAAAGAAGAAAGAAGAAAGAAAGAAAGAAAGAAAAGAAAGAAAGAAAGAAAGAAAGAAAGAAAGAAAGAAAGAAAGAAAGAAAGAAAGAAAGAAAGAAAGAAAGAAAGAAAGAAAGAAAGAAAGAAAGAAAGAAAGAAAGAAAGAAAGAAAGAAAGAAAGAAAGAAAGAAAGAAAGAAAGAAAGAAAGAAAGAAAGAAAGAAAGAAAGAAAGAAAGAAAGAAAGAAAGAAAGAAAGAAAGAAAGAAAGAAAGAAAGAAAGAAAGAAAGAAAGAATTATGAGGAAAAGGAACCACATCTGTCTTTACTGGATTGGATGGTTTAGCCTCTTCAAAACATGAATTTCCCCCAAAAACATTATACAAAGTTAGTGCAGTCCCTATAAAAATACTCGTGATGTTTTTTCTTCTATTTTTCTATTTTTCTTATTTTTTGTTTTTGCACACCCTGTAGTGCTCAGGGATTGCTCCTTTTCTGCATTCATGTATCACTCCTGGAAGGGGTCAAGGGGAATCATATGGTATACTGGGGGTTTAACCTGGGTTTAAACCATATGCGAAGTCAGCACCTTGCCGGCTGTACTATCAGTCCATCCAAGCCAACAATCTAGATGTTACTGAACTGAGAAAGTAATGAAAAGAATTATTTAAAAAACTTAAATAAAAAACATTTATGTAGGGGCCGGAGCAGTGGCGTTAGCTGTAAGGCGTTTGCTTTGCCCGCACTAGCCTAGGATGGATCTTGGTTCA